>NW_027460706.1:0-39768 GCF_050947875.1 Dermacentor variabilis | reverse complement strand
GGACGCAGTTTTCTGCAAAACCACACGATATGCATGCAAATGGTGCTTTTGGCAGAACGCGCGTGTGGATTTCTACCAAACGACGTGAAAAGCATGCCGATGCTGCTCTTTTTAACATCCGCACATGGATTTGTGCCAAAGCGCGTTTTAAGCATGCGCATGCATCTTTTGGTAGACGCGGACGCAGTTTTCTGCAAAACCACACGATAGGCATGCAAATGGTGCTTTTGGCAGAACGCGCGTGTGGATTTCTACCAAACGACGTGAAAAGCATGCCGATGCTGCTCTTTTTAGCACCCGCACATGGATTTGTGCCAAAACGCGTTTTAAGCATGCGCATGCATCTTTTGGTAGACGCGGACGCAGTTTTCTGCAAAACCACACGATATGCATGCAAATGGTGCTTTTGGCAGAACGCGCGCGTGGATTTCTACCAAACGACGTGAAAAGCATGCCGATGCTGCTCTTTTTAACATCCGCACATGGATTTGTGCCAAAGCGCGTTTTAAGCATGCGCATGCATCTTTTGGTAGACGCGGACGCAGTTTTCTGCAAAACCACACGATAGGCATGCAAATGGTGCTTTTGGCAGAACGCGCGTGTGGATTTCTACCAAACGACGTGAAAAGCATGCCGATGCTGCTCTTTTTAACATCCGCACATGGATTTGTGCCAAAGCGCGTTTTAAGCATGCGCATGCATCTTTTAGGAAACGCGGACGCAGTTTTCTGCAAAACCACACGATATGCATTCAAATGGTGCTTTTGGCAGAACGCGCGTGTGGATTTCTACCAAACGACGTGAAAAGCATGCCGATGCTGCTCTTTTTAACATCCGCACATGGATTTGTGCCAAAACGCGTTTTAAGCATGCGCATGCATCTTTTGGTAGACGCGGACGCAGTTTTCTGCAAAACCACACGATAGGCATGCAAATGGTGCTTTTGGCAGAACGCGCGCGTGGATTTCTACCAAACGACGTGAAAAGCATGCCGATGCTGCTCTTTTTAACATCCGCACATGGATTTGTGCCAAAACGCGTTTTTAGCATGCACATGCATCTTTTGGTAGACGCGGACGCAGTTTTCTGCAAAACCACACGATATGCATGCAAATGGTGCTTTTGGCAGAACGCGCGTGTGGATTTCTACCAAACGACGTGAAAAGCATGCCGATGCTGCTCTTTTTAACATCCGCACATGGATTTGTGCCAAAACGCGTTTTTAGCATGCACATGCATCTTTTGGTAGACGCGGACGCAGTTTTCTGCAAAACCACACGATATGCATGCAAATGGTGCTTTTGGCAGAACGCGCGTGTGGATTTCTACCAAACGACGTGAAAAGCATGCCAATGCTGCTCTTTTTAACATCCGCACATGGATTTGTGCCAAAGCGCGTTTTAAGCATGCGCATGCATCTTTTGGTAGACGCGGACGCAGTTTTCTGCAAAACCACACGATAGGCATGCAAATGGTGCTTTTGGCAGAACGCGCGTGTGGATTTCTACCAAACGACGTGAAAAGCATGCCGATGCTGCTCTTTTTAGCACCCGCACATGGATTTGTGCCAAAACGCGTTTTAAGCATGCGCATGCATCTTTTGGTAGACGCGGACGCAGTTTTCTGCAAAACCACACGATAGGCATGCAAATGGTGCTTTTGGCAGAACGCGTGCGTGGATTTCTACCAAACGACGTGAAAAGCATGCCGATGCTGCTCTTTTTAACATCCGCACATGGATTTGTGCCAAAACGCGTTTTTAGCATGCACATGCATCTTTTGGTAGACGCGGACGCAGTTTTCTGCAAAACCACACGATATGCATGCAAATGGTGCTTTTGGCAGAACGCGCGTGTGGATTTCTACCAAACGACGTGAAAAGCATGCCGATGCTGCTCTTTTTAACATCCGCACATGGATTTGTGCCAAAACGCGTTTTTAGCATGCACATGCATCTTTTGGTAGACGCGGACGCAGTTTTCTGCAAAACCACACGATATGCATGCAAATGGTGCTTTTGGCAGAACGCGCGTGTGGATTTCTACCAAACGACGTGAAAAGCATGCCGATGCTGCTCTTTTTAACATCCGCACATGGATTTGTGCCAAAGCGCGTTTTAAGCATGCGCATGCATCTTTTGGTAGACGCGGACGCAGTTTTCTGCAAAACCACACGATAGGCATGCAAATGGTGCTTTTGGCAGAACGCGCGTGTGGATTTCTACCAAACGACGTGAAAAGCATGCCGATGCTGCTCTTTTTAGCACCCGCACATGGATTTGTGCCAAAACGCGTTTTAAGCATGCGCATGCATCTTTTGGTAGACGCGGACGCAGTTTTCTGCAAAACCACACGATATGCATGCAAATGGTGCTTTTGGCAGAACGCGCGCGTGGATTTCGACCAAACGACGTGAAAAGCATGCCGATGCTGCTCTTTTTAACATCCGCACATGGATTTGTGCCAAAACGCGTTTTTAGCATGCACATGCATCTTTTGGTAGACGCGGACGCAGTTTTCTGCAAAACCACACGATATGCATGCAAATGGTGCTTTTGGCAGAACGCGCGTGTGGATTTCTACCAAACGACGTGAAAAGCATGCCGATGCTGCTCTTTTTAACATCCGCACATGGATTTGTGCCAAAACGCGTTTTTAGCATGCACATGCATCTTTTGGTAGACGCGGACGCAGTTTTCTGCAAAACCACACGATAGGCATGCAAATGGTGCTTTTGGCAGAACGCGCGTGTGGATTTCTACCAAACGACGTGAAAAGCATGCCGATGCTGCTCTTTTTAGCACCCGCACATGGATTTGTGCCAAAACGCGTTTTTAGCATGCACATGCATCTTTTGGTAGACGCGGACGCAGTTTTCTGCAAAACCACACGATATGCATGCAAATGGTGCTTTTGGCAGAACGCGCGTGTGGATTTCTACCAAACGACGTGAAAAGCATGCCGATGCTGCTCTTTTTAACATCCGCACATGGATTTGTGCCAAAGCGCGTTTTAAGCATGCGCATGCATCTTTTGGTAGACGCGGACGCAGTTTTCTGCAAAACCACACGATAGGCATGCAAATGGTGCTTTTGGCAGAACGCGCGTGTGGATTTCTACCAAACGACGTGAAAAGCATGCCGATGCTGCTCTTTTTAGCACCCGCACATGGATTTGTGCCAAAACGCGTTTTAAGCATGCGCATGCATCTTTTGGTAGACGCGGACGCAGTTTTCTGCAAAACCACACGATATGCATGCAAATGGTGCTTTTGGCAGAACGCGCGCGTGGATTTCTACCAAACGACGTGAAAAGCATGCCGATGCTGCTCTTTTTAACATCCGCACATGGATTTGTGCCAAAGCGCGTTTTAAGCATGCGCATGCATCTTTTGGTAGACGCGGACACAGTTTTCTGCAAAACCACACGATAGGCATGCAAATGGTGCTTTTGGCAGAACGCGCGTGTGGATTTCTACCAAACGACGTGAAAAGCATGCCGATGCTGCTCTTTTTAACATCCGCACATGGATTTGTGCCAAAGCGCGTTTTAAGCATGCGCATGCATCTTTTGGTAGACGCGGACGCAGTTTTCTGCAAAACCACACGATATGCATGCAAATGGTGCTTTTGGCAGAACGCGCGTGTGGATTTCTACCAAACGACGTGAAAAGCATGCCGATGCTGCTCTTTTTAACATCCGCACATGGATTTGTGCCAAAACGCGTTTTAAGCATGCGCATGCATCTTTTGGTAGACGCGGACGCAGTTTTCCGCAAAACCACACGATAGGCATGCAAATGGTGCTTTTGGCAGAACGCGCGCGTGGATTTCTACCAAACGACGTCAAAAGCATGCCGATGCTGCTCTTTTTAACATCCGCACATGGATTTGTGCCAAAACGCGTTTTTAGCATGCACATGCATCTTTTGGTAGACGCGGACGCAGTTTTCTGCAAAACCACACGATATGCATGCAAATGGTGCTTTTGGCAGAACGCGCGTGTGGATTTCTACCAAACGACGTGAAAAGCATGCCGATGCTGCTCTTTTTAACATCCGCACATGGATTTGTGCCAAAACGCGTTTTTAGCATGCACATGCATCTTTTGGTAGACGCGGACGCAGTTTTCTGCAAAACCACACGATATGCATGCAAATGGTGCTTTTGGAAGAACGCGCGTGTGGATTTCTACCAAACGACGTGAAAAGCATGCCGATGCTGCTCTTTTTAACATCCGCACATGGATTTGTGCCAAAACGCGTTTTAAGCATGCGCATGCATCTTTTGGTAGACGCGGACGCAGTTTTCTGCAAAACCACACGATAGGCATGCAAATGGTGCTTTTGGCAGAACGCGCGTGTGGATTTCTACCAAACGACGTGAAAAGCATGCCGATGCTGCTCTTTTTAGCACCCGCACATGGATTTGTCCCAAAACGCGTTTTAAGCATGCGCATGCATCTTTTGGTAGACGCGGACGCAGTTTTCTGCAAAACCACACGATAGGCATGCAAATGGTGCTTTTGGCAGAACGCGCGCGTGGATTTCTACCAAACGACGTGAAAAGCATGCCGATGCTGCTCTTTTTAACATCCGCACATGGATTTGTGCCAAAACGCGTTTTTAGCATGCACATGCATCTTTTGGTAGACGCGGACGCAGTTTTCTGCAAAACCACACGATATGCATGCAAATGGTGCTTTTGGCAGAACGCGCGTGTGGATTTCTACCAAACGACGTGAAAAGCATGCCGATGCTGCTCTTTTTAACATCCGCACATGGATTTGTGCCAAAACGCGTTTTAAGCATGCGCATGCATCTTTTCGTAGACGCGGACGCAGTTTTCTGCAAAACCACACGATAGGCATGCAAATGGTGCTTTTGGCAGAACGCACGTGTGGATTTCTACCAAACGACGTGAAAAGCATGCCGATGCTGCTCTTTTTAACATCCGCACATGGATTTGTGCCAAAACGCGTTTTTAGCATGCGCATGCATCTTTTGGTAGACGCGGACGCAGTTTTCTGCAAAACCACACGATATGCATGCAAATGGTGCTTTTGGCAGAACGCGCGTGTGGATTTCTACCAAACGACGTGAAAAGCATGCCGATGCTGCTCTTTTTAGCACCCGCACATGGATTTGTGCCAAAACGCGTTTTAAGCATGCGCATGCATCTTTTGGTAGACGCGGACGCAGTTTTCTGCAAAACCACACGATATGCATGCAAATGGTGCTTTTGGCAGAACGCGCGCGTGGATTTCTACCAAACGACGTGAAAAGCATGCCGATGCTGCTCTTTTTAACATCCGCACATGGATTTGTGCCAAAGCGCGTTTTAAGCATGCGCATGCATCTTTTGGTAGACGCGGACGCAGTTTTCTGCAAAACCACACGATAGGCATGCAAATGGTGCTTTTGGCAGAACGCGCGTGTGGATTTCTACCAAACGACGTGAAAAGCATGCCGATGCTGCTCTTTTTAGCACCCGCACATGGATTTGTGCCAAAACGCGTTTTAAGCATGCGCATGCATCTTTTGGTAGACGCGGACGCAGTTTTCTGCAAAACCACACGATAGGCATGCAAATGGAGCTTTTGGCAGAACGCGCGCGTGGATTTCTACCAAACGACGTGAAAAGCATGCCGATGCTGCTCTTTTTAGCACCCGCACATGGATTTGTGCCAAAACGCGTTTTTAGCATGCACATGCATCTTTTGGTAGACGCGGACGCAGTTTTCTCAAAACCACACGATATGCATGCAAATGGTGCTTTTGGCAGAACGCGCGTGTGGATTTCTACCAAACGACGTGAAAAGCATGCCGATGCTGCTCTTTTTAGCACCCGCACATGGATTTGTGCCAAAACGCGTTTTAAGCATGCGCATGCATCTTTTGGTAGACGCGGACGCAGTTTTCTGCAAAACCACACGATATGCATGCAAATGGTGCTTTTGGCAGAACGCGCGCGTGGATTTCTACCAAACGACGTGAAAAGCATGCCGATGCTGCTCTTTTTAACATCCGCACATGGATTTGTGCCAGAACGCGTTTTTAGCATGCACATGCATCTTTTGGTAGACGCGGACGCAGTTTTCTGCAAAACCACACGATATGCATGCAAATGGTGCTTTTGGTAGAACGCGCGTGTGGATTTCTACCAAACGACGTGAAAAGCATGCCGATGCTGCTCTTTTTAACATCCGCACATGGATTTGTGCCAAAACGCGTTTTTAGCATGCACATGCATCTTTTGGTAGACGCGGACGCAGTTTTCTGCAAGACCACACGATATGCATGCAAATGGTGCTTTTGGCAGAACGCGCGTGTGGATTTCTACCAAACGACGTGAAAAGCATGCCGATGCTGCTCTTTTTAACATCCGCACATGGATTTGTGCCAAAACGCGTTTTAAGCATGCGCATGCATCTTTTGGTAGACGCGGACGCAGTTTTCTGCAAAACCACACGATAGGCATGCAAATGGTGCTTTTGGCAGAACGCGCGTGTGGATTTCTACCAAACGACGTGAAAAGCATGCCGATGCTGCTCTTTTTAGCACCCGCACATGGATTTGTGCCAAAACGCGTTTTAAGCATGCGCATGCATCTTTTGGTAGACGCGGACGCAGTTTTCTGCAAAACCACACGATAGGCATGCAAATGGTGCTTTTGGCAGAACGCGCGCGTGGATTTCTACCAAACGACGTGAAAAGCATGCCGATGCTGCTCTTTTTAACATCCGCACATGGATTTGTGCCAAAACGCGTTTTTAGCATGCACATGCATCTTTTGGTAGACGCGGACGCAGTTTTCTGCAAAACCACACGATAGGCATGCAAATGGTGCTTTTGGCAGAACGCACGTGTGGATTTCTACCAAACGACGTGAAAAGCATGCCGATGCTGCTCTTTTTAACATCCGCACATGGATTTGTGCCAAAACGCGTTTTAAGCATGCGCATGCATCTTTTGGTAGACGCGGACGCAGTTTTCTGCAAAACCACACGATATGCATGCAAATGGTGCTTTTGGCAGAACGCGCGCGTGGATTTCTACCAAACGACGTGAAAAGCATGCCGATGCTGCTCTTTTTAACATCCGCACATGGATTTGTGCCAAAGCGCGTTTTAAGCATGCGCATGCATCTTTTGGTAGACGCGGACGCAGTTTTCTGCAAAACCACACGATAGGCATGCAAATGGTGCTTTTGGCAGAACGCGCGTGTGGATTTCTACCAAACGACGTGAAAAGCATGCCGATGCTGCTCTTTTTAACATCCGCACATGGATTTGTGCCAAAGCGCGTTTTAAGCATGCGCATGCATCTTTTGGTAGACGCGGACGCAGTTTTCTGCAAAACCACACGATATGCATGCAAATGGGGCTTTTGGCAGAACGCGCGTGTGGATTTCTACCAAACGACGTGAAAAGCATGCCGATGCTGCTCTTTTTAACATCCGCACATGGATTTGTGCCAAAACGCGTTTTAAGCATGCGCATGCATCTTTTGGTAGACGCGGACGCAGTTTTCTGCAAAACCACACGATAGGCATGCAAATGGTACTTTTGGCAGAACGCGCGCGTGGATTTCTACCAAACGACGTGAAAAGCATGCCGATGCTGCTCTTTTTAACATCCGCACATGGATTTGTGCCAAAACGCGTTTTTAGCATGCACATGCATCTTTTGGTAGACGCGGACGCAGTTTTCTGCAAAACCACACGATATGCATGCAAATGGTGCTTTTGGCAGAACGCGCGTGTGGATTTCTACCAAACGACGTGAAAAGCATGCCGATGCTGCTCTTTTTAACATCCGCACATGGATTTGTGCCAAAACGCGTTTTTAGCATGCACATGCATCTTTTGGTAGACGCGGACGCAGTTTTCTGCAAAACCACACGATATGCATGCAAATGGTGCTTTTGGCAGAACGCGCGTGTGGATTTCTACCAAACGACGTGAAAAGCATGCCGATGCTGCTCTTTTTAACATCCGCACATGGATTTGTGCCAAAACGCGTTTTAAGCATGCGCATGCATCTTTTGGTAGACGCGGACGCAGTTTTCTGCAAAACCACACGATAGGCATGCAAATGGTGCTTTTGGCAGAACGCGCGTGTGGATTTCTACCAAACGACGTGAAAAGCATGCCGATGCTGCTCTTTTTAGCACCCGCACATGGATTTGTGCCAAAACGCGTTTTAAGCATGCGCATGCATCTTTTGGTAGACGCGGACGCAGTTTTCTGCAAAACCACACGATATGCATGCAAATGGTGCTTTTGGCAGAACGCGCGCGTGGATTTCGACCAAACGACGTGAAAAGCATGCCGATGCTGCTCTTTTTAACATCCGCACATGGATTTGTGCCAAAGCGCGTTTTAAGCATGCGCATGCATATTTTGGTAGACGCGGACGCAGTTTTCTGCAAAACCACACGATAGGCATGCAAATGGTGCTTTTGGCAGAACGCACGTGTGGATTTCTACCAAACGACGTGAAAAGCATGCCGATGCTGCTCTTTTTAACATCCGCACATGGATTTGTGCCAAAACGCGTTTTTAGCATGCGCATGCATCTGTTGGTAGACGCGGACGCAGTTTTCTGCAAAACCACACGATATGCATGCAAATGGTGCTTTTGGCAGAACGCGCGTGTGGATTTCTACCAAACGACGTGAAAAGCATGCCGATGCTGCTCTTTTTAACATCCGCACATGGATTTGTGCCAAAACGCGTTTTAAGCATGCGCATGCATCTTTTGGTAGACGCGGACGCAGTTTTCTGCAAAACCACACGATAGGCATGCAAATGGTGCTTTTGGCAGAACGCGCGCGTGGATTTCTACCAAACGACGTGAAAAGCATGCCGATGCTGCTCTTTTTAACATCCGCACATGGATTTGTGCCAAAACGCGTTTTTAGCATGCACATGCATCTTTTGGTAGACGCGGACGCAGTTTTCTGCAAAACCACACGATATGCATGCAAATGGTGCTTTTGGCAGAACGCGCGTGTGGATTTCTACCAAACGACGTGAAAAGCATGCCGATGCTGCTCTTTTTAACATCCGCACATGGATTTGTGCCAAAACGCGTTTTTAGCATGCACATGCATCTTTTGGTAGACGCGGACGCAGTTTTCTGCAAAACCACACGATATGCATGCAAATGGTGCTTTTGGCAGAACGCGCTTGTGGATTTCTACCAAACGACGTGAAAAGCATGCCGATGCTGCTCTTTTTAGCACCCGCACATGGATTTTTGCCAAAACGCGTTTTAAGCATGCGCATGCATCTTTTGGTAGACGCGGACGCAGTATTCTGCAAAACCACACGGTATGCATGCAAATGGTGCTTTTGGCAGAACGCGCGTGTGGATTTCTACCAAACGACGTGAAAAGCATGCCGATGCTGCTCTTTTTAACATCCGCACATGGATTTGTGCCAAAACGCGTTTTTAGCATGCGCATGCATCTTTTGGTAGACGCGGACGCAGTTTTCTGCAAAACCACACGATATGCATGCAAATGGTGCTTTTGGCAGAACGCGCGTGTGGATTTCTACCAAACGACGTGAAAAGCATGCCGATGCTGCTCTTTTTAACATCCGCACATGGATTTGTGCCAAAACGCGTTTTTAGCATGCACATGCATCTTTTGGTAGACGCGGACGCAGTTTTCTGCAAAACCACACGATATGCATGCAAATGGTGCTTTTGGCAGAACGCGCGTGTGGATTTCTACCAAACGACGTGAAAAGCATGCCGATGCTGCTCTTTTTAGCACCCGCACATGGATTTGTGCCAAAACGCGTTTTAAGCATGCGCATACATCTTTTGGTAGACGCGGACGCAGTTTTCTGCAAAACCACACGATAGGCATGCAAATGGTGCTTTTGGCAGAACGCGCGTGTGGATTTCTACCAAACGACGTGAAAAGCATGCCGATGCTGCTCTTTTTAACATCCGCACATGGATTTGTGCCAAAGCGCGTTTTAAGCATGCGCATGCATCTTTTGGTAGACGCGGACGCAGTTTTCTGCAAAACCACACGATATGCATGCAAATGGTGCTTTTGGCAGAACGCGCGCGTGGATTTCTACCAAACGACGTGAAAAGCATGCCGATGCTGCTCTTTTTAACATCCGCACATGGATTTGTGCCAAAACGCGTTTTTAGCATGCACATGCATCTTTTGGTAGACGCGGACGCAGTTTTCTGCAAAACCACACGATATGCATGCAAATGGTGCTTTTGGCAGAACGCGCGTGTGGATTTCTACCAAACGACGTGAAAAGCATGCCGATGCTGCTCTTTTTAACATCCGCACATGGATTTGTGCCAAAACGCGTTTTTAGCATGCACATGCATCTTTTGGTAGACGCGGACGCAGTTTTCTGCAAAACCACACGATATGCATGCAAATGGTGCTTTTGGCAGAACGCGCGTGTGGATTTCTACCAAACGACGTGAAAAGCATGCCGATGCTGCTCTTTTTAGCACCCGCACATGGATTTGTGCCAAAACGCGTTTTAAGCATGCGCATGCATCTTTTGGTAGACGCGGACGCAGTTTTCTGCAAAACCACACGATATGCATGCAAATGGTGCTTTTGGCAGAACGCGCGCGTGGATTTCTACCAAACGACGTGAAAAGCATGCCGATGCTGCTCTTTTTAACATCCGCACATGGATTTGTGCCAAAACGCGTTTTTAGCATGCACATGCATCTTTTGGTAGACGCGGACGCAGTTTTCTGCAAAACCACACGATATGCATGCAAATGGTGCTTTTGGCAGAACGCGCGTGTGGATTTCTACCAAACGACGTGAAAAGCATGCCGATGCTGCTCTTTTTAACATCCGCACATGGATTTGTGCCAAAACGCGTTTTTAGCATGCACATGCATCTTTTGGTAGACGCGGACGCAGTTTTCTGCAAAACCACACGATATGCATGCAAATGGTGCTTTTGGCAGAACGCGCGTGTGGATTTCTACCAAACGACGTGAAAAGCATGCCGATGCTGCTCTTTTTAACATCCGCACATGGATTTGTGCCAAAGCGCGTTTTAAGCATGCGCATGCATCTTTTGGTAGACGCGGACGCAGTTTTCTGCAAAACCACACGATAGGCATGCAAATGGTGCTTTTGGCAGAACGCGCGTGTGGATTTCTACCAAACGACGTGAAAAGCATGCCGATGCTGCTCTTTTTAGCACCCGCACATGGATTTGTGCCAAAACGCGTTTTAAGCATGCGCATGCATCTTTTGGTAGACGCGGACGCAGTTTTCTGCAAAACCACACGATATGCATGCAAATGGTGCTTTTGGCAGAACGCGCGCGTGGATTTCTACCAAACGACGTGAAAAGCATGCCGATGCTGCTCTTTTTAACATCCGCACATGGATTTGTGCCAAAGCGCGTTTTAAGCATGCGCATGCATCTTTTGGTAGACGCGGACGCAGTTTTCTGCAAAACCACACGATAGGCATGCAAATGGTGCTTTTGGCAGAACGCGCGTGTGGATTTCTACCAAACGACGTGAAAAGCATGCCGATGCTGCTCTTTTTAACATCCGCACATGGATTTGTGCCAAAGCGCGTTTTAAGCATGCGCATGCATCTTTTAGGAAACGCGGACGCAGTTTTCTGCAAAACCACACGATATGCATTCAAATGGTGCTTTTGGCAGAACGCGCGTGTGGATTTCTACCAAACGACGTGAAAAGCATGCCGATGCTGCTCTTTTTAACATCCGCACATGGATTTGTGCCAAAACGCGTTTTAAGCATGCGCATGCATCTTTTGGTAGACGCGGACGCAGTTTTCTGCAAAACCACACGATAGGCATGCAAATGGTGCTTTTGGCAGAACGCGCGCGTGGATTTCTACCAAACGACGTGAAAAGCATGCCGATGCTGCTCTTTTTAACATCCGCACATGGATTTGTGCCAAAACGCGTTTTTAGCATGCACATGCATCTTTTGGTAGACGCGGACGCAGTTTTCTGCAAAACCACACGATATGCATGCAAATGGTGCTTTTGGCAGAACGCGCGTGTGGATTTCTACCAAACGACGTGAAAAGCATGCCGATGCTGCTCTTTTTAACATCCGCACATGGATTTGTGCCAAAACGCGTTTTTAGCATGCACATGCATCTTTTGGTAGACGCGGACGCAGTTTTCTGCAAAACCACACGATATGCATGCAAATGGTGCTTTTGGCAGAACGCGCGTGTGGATTTCTACCAAACGACGTGAAAAGCATGCCAATGCTGCTCTTTTTAACATCCGCACATGGATTTGTGCCAAAGCGCGTTTTAAGCATGCGCATGCATCTTTTGGTAGACGCGGACGCAGTTTTCTGCAAAACCACACGATAGGCATGCAAATGGTGCTTTTGGCAGAACGCGCGTGTGGATTTCTACCAAACGACGTGAAAAGCATGCCGATGCTGCTCTTTTTAGCACCCGCACATGGATTTGTGCCAAAACGCGTTTTAAGCATGCGCATGCATCTTTTGGTAGACGCGGACGCAGTTTTCTGCAAAACCACACGATAGGCATGCAAATGGTGCTTTTGGCAGAACGCGTGCGTGGATTTCTACCAAACGACGTGAAAAGCATGCCGATGCTGCTCTTTTTAACATCCGCACATGGATTTGTGCCAAAACGCGTTTTTAGCATGCACATGCATCTTTTGGTAGACGCGGACGCAGTTTTCTGCAAAACCACACGATATGCATGCAAATGGTGCTTTTGGCAGAACGCGCGTGTGGATTTCTACCAAACGACGTGAAAAGCATGCCGATGCTGCTCTTTTTAACATCCGCACATGGATTTGTGCCAAAACGCGTTTTTAGCATGCACATGCATCTTTTGGTAGACGCGGACGCAGTTTTCTGCAAAACCACACGATATGCATGCAAATGGTGCTTTTGGCAGAACGCGCGTGTGGATTTCTACCAAACGACGTGAAAAGCATGCCGATGCTGCTCTTTTTAACATCCGCACATGGATTTGTGCCAAAGCGCGTTTTAAGCATGCGCATGCATCTTTTGGTAGACGCGGACGCAGTTTTCTGCAAAACCACACGATAGGCATGCAAATGGTGCTTTTGGCAGAACGCGCGTGTGGATTTCTACCAAACGACGTGAAAAGCATGCCGATGCTGCTCTTTTTAGCACCCGCACATGGATTTGTGCCAAAACGCGTTTTAAGCATGCGCATGCATCTTTTGGTAGACGCGGACGCAGTTTTCTGCAAAACCACACGATATGCATGCAAATGGTGCTTTTGGCAGAACGCGCGCGTGGATTTCGACCAAACGACGTGAAAAGCATGCCGATGCTGCTCTTTTTAACATCCGCACATGGATTTGTGCCAAAACGCGTTTTTAGCATGCACATGCATCTTTTGGTAGACGCGGACGCAGTTTTCTGCAAAACCACACGATATGCATGCAAATGGTGCTTTTGGCAGAACGCGCGTGTGGATTTCTACCAAACGACGTGAAAAGCATGCCGATGCTGCTCTTTTTAACATCCGCACATGGATTTGTGCCAAAACGCGTTTTTAGCATGCACATGCATCTTTTGGTAGACGCGGACGCAGTTTTCTGCAAAACCACACGATAGGCATGCAAATGGTGCTTTTGGCAGAACGCGCGTGTGGATTTCTACCAAACGACGTGAAAAGCATGCCGATGCTGCTCTTTTTAGCACCCGCACATGGATTTGTGCCAAAACGCGTTTTTAGCATGCACATGCATCTTTTGGTAGACGCGGACGCAGTTTTCTGCAAAACCACACGATATGCATGCAAATGGTGCTTTTGGCAGAACGCGCGTGTGGATTTCTACCAAACGACGTGAAAAGCATGCCGATGCTGCTCTTTTTAACATCCGCACATGGATTTGTGCCAAAGCGCGTTTTAAGCATGCGCATGCATCTTTTGGTAGACGCGGACGCAGTTTTCTGCAAAACCACACGATAGGCATGCAAATGGTGCTTTTGGCAGAACGCGCGTGTGGATTTCTACCAAACGACGTGAAAAGCATGCCGATGCTGCTCTTTTTAGCACCCGCACATGGATTTGTGCCAAAACGCGTTTTAAGCATGCGCATGCATCTTTTGGTAGACGCGGACGCAGTTTTCTGCAAAACCACACGATATGCATGCAAATGGTGCTTTTGGCAGAACGCGCGCGTGGATTTCTACCAAACGACGTGAAAAGCATGCCGATGCTGCTCTTTTTAACATCCGCACATGGATTTGTGCCAAAGCGCGTTTTAAGCATGCGCATGCATCTTTTGGTAGACGCGGACGCAGTTTTCTGCAAAACCACACGATAGGCATGCAAATGGTGCTTTTGGCAGAACGCGCGTGTGGATTTCTACCAAACGACGTGAAAAGCATGCCGATGCTGCTCTTTTTAACATCCGCACATGGATTTGTGCCAAAGCGCGTTTTAAGCATGCGCATGCATCTTTTGGTAGACGCGGACGCAGTTTTCTGCAAAACCACACGATATGCATGCAAATGGTGCTTTTGGCAGAACGCGCGTGTGGATTTCTACCAAACGACGTGAAAAGCATGCCGATGCTGCTCTTTTTAACATCCGCACATGGATTTGTGCCAAAACGCGTTTTAAGCATGCGCATGCATCTTTTGGTAGACGCGGACGCAGTTTTCCGCAAAACCACACGATAGGCATGCAAATGGTGCTTTTGGCAGAACGCGCGCGTGGATTTCTACCAAACGACGTCAAAAGCATGCCGATGCTGCTCTTTTTAACATCCGCACATGGATTTGTGCCAAAACGCGTTTTTAGCATGCACATGCATCTTTTGGTAGACGCGGACGCAGTTTTCTGCAAAACCACACGATATGCATGCAAATGGTGCTTTTGGCAGAACGCGCGTGTGGATTTCTACCAAACGACGTGAAAAGCATGCCGATGCTGCTCTTTTTAACATCCGCACATGGATTTGTGCCAAAACGCGTTTTTAGCATGCACATGCATCTTTTGGTAGACGCGGACGCAGTTTTCTGCAAAACCACACGATATGCATGCAAATGGTGCTTTTGGAAGAACGCGCGTGTGGATTTCTACCAAACGACGTGAAAAGCATGCCGATGCTGCTCTTTTTAACATCCGCACATGGATTTGTGCCAAAACGCGTTTTAAGCATGCGCATGCATCTTTTGGTAGACGCGGACGCAGTTTTCTGCAAAACCACACGATAGGCATGCAAATGGTGCTTTTGGCAGAACGCGCGTGTGGATTTCTACCAAACGACGTGAAAAGCATGCCGATGCTGCTCTTTTTAGCACCCGCACATGGATTTGTCCCAAAACGCGTTTTAAGCATGCGCATGCATCTTTTGGTAGACGCGGACGCAGTTTTCTGCAAAACCACACGATAGGCATGCAAATGGTGCTTTTGGCAGAACGCGCGCGTGGATTTCTACCAAACGACGTGAAAAGCATGCCGATGCTGCTCTTTTTAACATCCGCACATGGATTTGTGCCAAAACGCGTTTTTAGCATGCACATGCATCTTTTGGTAGACGCGGACGCAGTTTTCTGCAAAACCACACGATATGCATGCAAATGGTGCTTTTGGCAGAACGCGCGTGTGGATTTCTACCAAACGACGTGAAAAGCATGCCGATGCTGCTCTTTTTAACATCCGCACATGGATTTGTGCCAAAACGCGTTTTAAGCATGCGCATGCATCTTTTCGTAGACGCGGACGCAGTTTTCTGCAAAACCACACGATAGGCATGCAAATGGTGCTTTTGGCAGAACGCACGTGTGGATTTCTACCAAACGACGTGAAAAGCATGCCGATGCTGCTCTTTTTAACATCCGCACATGGATTTGTGCCAAAACGCGTTTTTAGCATGCGCATGCATCTTTTGGTAGACGCGGACGCAGTTTTCTGCAAAACCACACGATATGCATGCAAATGGTGCTTTTGGCAGAACGCGCGTGTGGATTTCTACCAAACGACGTGAAAAGCATGCCGATGCTGCTCTTTTTAGCACCCGCACATGGATTTGTGCCAAAACGCGTTTTAAGCATGCGCATGCATCTTTTGGTAGACGCGGACGCAGTTTTCTGCAAAACCACACGATATGCATGCAAATGGTGCTTTTGGCAGAACGCGCGCGTGGATTTCTACCAAACGACGTGAAAAGCATGCCGATGCTGCTCTTTTTAACATCCGCACATGGATTTGTGCCAAAGCGCGTTTTAAGCATGCGCATGCATCTTTTGGTAGACGCGGACGCAGTTTTCTGCAAAACCACACGATAGGCATGCAAATGGTGCTTTTGGCAGAACGCGCGTGTGGATTTCTACCAAACGACGTGAAAAGCATGCCGATGCTGCTCTTTTTAGCACCCGCACATGGATTTGTGCCAAAACGCGTTTTAAGCATGCGCATGCATCTTTTGGTAGACGCGGACGCAGTTTTCTGCAAAACCACACGATAGGCATGCAAATGGAGCTTTTGGCAGAACGCGCGCGTGGATTTCTACCAAACGACGTGAAAAGCATGCCGATGCTGCTCTTTTTAGCACCCGCACATGGATTTGTGCCAAAACGCGTTTTTAGCATGCACATGCATCTTTTGGTAGACGCGGACGCAGTTTTCTCAAAACCACACGATATGCATGCAAATGGTGCTTTTGGCAGAACGCGCGTGTGGATTTCTACCAAACGACGTGAAAAGCATGCCGATGCTGCTCTTTTTAGCACCCGCACATGGATTTGTGCCAAAACGCGTTTTAAGCATGCGCATGCATCTTTTGGTAGACGCGGACGCAGTTTTCTGCAAAACCACACGATATGCATGCAAATGGTGCTTTTGGCAGAACGCGCGCGTGGATTTCTACCAAACGACGTGAAAAGCATGCCGATGCTGCTCTTTTTAACATCCGCACATGGATTTGTGCCAGAACGCGTTTTTAGCATGCACATGCATCTTTTGGTAGACGCGGACGCAGTTTTCTGCAAAACCACACGATATGCATGCAAATGGTGCTTTTGGTAGAACGCGCGTGTGGATTTCTACCAAACGACGTGAAAAGCATGCCGATGCTGCTCTTTTTAACATCCGCACATGGATTTGTGCCAAAACGCGTTTTTAGCATGCACATGCATCTTTTGGTAGACGCGGACGCAGTTTTCTGCAAGACCACACGATATGCATGCAAATGGTGCTTTTGGCAGAACGCGCGTGTGGATTTCTACCAAACGACGTGAAAAGCATGCCGATGCTGCTCTTTTTAACATCCGCACATGGATTTGTGCCAAAACGCGTTTTAAGCATGCGCATGCATCTTTTGGTAGACGCGGACGCAGTTTTCTGCAAAACCACACGATAGGCATGCAAATGGTGCTTTTGGCAGAACGCGCGTGTGGATTTCTACCAAACGACGTGAAAAGCATGCCGATGCTGCTCTTTTTAGCACCCGCACATGGATTTGTGCCAAAACGCGTTTTAAGCATGCGCATGCATCTTTTGGTAGACGCGGACGCAGTTTTCTGCAAAACCACACGATAGGCATGCAAATGGTGCTTTTGGCAGAACGCGCGCGTGGATTTCTACCAAACGACGTGAAAAGCATGCCGATGCTGCTCTTTTTAACATCCGCACATGGATTTGTGCCAAAACGCGTTTTTAGCATGCACATGCATCTTTTGGTAGACGCGGACGCAGTTTTCTGCAAAACCACACGATAGGCATGCAAATGGTGCTTTTGGCAGAACGCACGTGTGGATTTCTACCAAACGACGTGAAAAGCATGCCGATGCTGCTCTTTTTAACATCCGCACATGGATTTGTGCCAAAACGCGTTTTAAGCATGCGCATGCATCTTTTGGTAGACGCGGACGCAGTTTTCTGCAAAACCACACGATATGCATGCAAATGGTGCTTTTGGCAGAACGCGCGCGTGGATTTCTACCAAACGACGTGAAAAGCATGCCGATGCTGCTCTTTTTAACATCCGCACATGGATTTGTGCCAAAGCGCGTTTTAAGCATGCGCATGCATCTTTTGGTAGACGCGGACGCAGTTTTCTGCAAAACCACACGATAGGCATGCAAATGGTGCTTTTGGCAGAACGCGCGTGTGGATTTCTACCAAACGACGTGAAAAGCATGCCGATGCTGCTCTTTTTAACATCCGCACATGGATTTGTGCCAAAGCGCGTTTTAAGCATGCGCATGCATCTTTTGGTAGACGCGGACGCAGTTTTCTGCAAAACCACACGATATGCATGCAAATGGGGCTTTTGGCAGAACGCGCGTGTGGATTTCTACCAAACGACGTGAAAAGCATGCCGATGCTGCTCTTTTTAACATCCGCACATGGATTTGTGCCAAAACGCGTTTTAAGCATGCGCATGCATCTTTTGGTAGACGCGGACGCAGTTTTCTGCAAAACCACACGATAGGCATGCAAATGGTACTTTTGGCAGAACGCGCGCGTGGATTTCTACCAAACGACGTGAAAAGCATGCCGATGCTGCTCTTTTTAACATCCGCACATGGATTTGTGCCAAAACGCGTTTTTAGCATGCACATGCATCTTTTGGTAGACGCGGACGCAGTTTTCTGCAAAACCACACGATATGCATGCAAATGGTGCTTTTGGCAGAACGCGCGTGTGGATTTCTACCAAACGACGTGAAAAGCATGCCGATGCTGCTCTTTTTAACATCCGCACATGGATTTGTGCCAAAACGCGTTTTTAGCATGCACATGCATCTTTTGGTAGACGCGGACGCAGTTTTCTGCAAAACCACACGATATGCATGCAAATGGTGCTTTTGGCAGAACGCGCGTGTGGATTTCTACCAAACGACGTGAAAAGCATGCCGATGCTGCTCTTTTTAACATCCGCACATGGATTTGTGCCAAAACGCGTTTTAAGCATGCGCATGCATCTTTTGGTAGACGCGGACGCAGTTTTCTGCAAAACCACACGATAGGCATGCAAATGGTGCTTTTGGCAGAACGCGCGTGTGGATTTCTACCAAACGACGTGAAAAGCATGCCGATGCTGCTCTTTTTAGCACCCGCACATGGATTTGTGCCAAAACGCGTTTTAAGCATGCGCATGCATCTTTTGGTAGACGCGGACGCAGTTTTCTGCAAAACCACACGATATGCATGCAAATGGTGCTTTTGGCAGAACGCGCGCGTGGATTTCGACCAAACGACGTGAAAAGCATGCCGATGCTGCTCTTTTTAACATCCGCACATGGATTTGTGCCAAAGCGCGTTTTAAGCATGCGCATGCATATTTTGGTAGACGCGGACGCAGTTTTCTGCAAA
This sequence comes from Dermacentor variabilis, assembly GCF_050947875.1. Taxonomy (NCBI): domain Eukaryota; kingdom Metazoa; phylum Arthropoda; class Arachnida; order Ixodida; family Ixodidae; genus Dermacentor; species Dermacentor variabilis. The sequence goes on along the minus strand of NW_027460706.1, from coordinate 20,419 downwards.
ACCACACGATAGGCATGCAAATGGTGCTTTTGGCAGAACGCACGTGTGGATTTCTACCAAACGACGTGAAAAGCATGCCGATGCTGCTCTTTTTAACATCCGCACATGGATTTGTGCCAAAACGCGTTTTTAGCATGCGCATGCATCTGTTGGTAGACGCGGACGCAGTTTTCTGCAAAACCACACGATATGCATGCAAATGGTGCTTTTGGCAGAACGCGCGTGTGGATTTCTACCAAACGACGTGAAAAGCATGCCGATGCTGCTCTTTTTAACATCCGCACATGGATTTGTGCCAAAACGCGTTTTAAGCATGCGCATGCATCTTTTGGTAGACGCGGACGCAGTTTTCTGCAAAACCACACGATAGGCATGCAAATGGTGCTTTTGGCAGAACGCGCGCGTGGATTTCTACCAAACGACGTGAAAAGCATGCCGATGCTGCTCTTTTTAACATCCGCACATGGATTTGTGCCAAAACGCGTTTTTAGCATGCACATGCATCTTTTGGTAGACGCGGACGCAGTTTTCTGCAAAACCACACGATATGCATGCAAATGGTGCTTTTGGCAGAACGCGCGTGTGGATTTCTACCAAACGACGTGAAAAGCATGCCGATGCTGCTCTTTTTAACATCCGCACATGGATTTGTGCCAAAACGCGTTTTTAGCATGCACATGCATCTTTTGGTAGACGCGGACGCAGTTTTCTGCAAAACCACACGATATGCATGCAAATGGTGCTTTTGGCAGAACGCGCTTGTGGATTTCTACCAAACGACGTGAAAAGCATGCCGATGCTGCTCTTTTTAGCACCCGCACATGGATTTTTGCCAAAACGCGTTTTAAGCATGCGCATGCATCTTTTGGTAGACGCGGACGCAGTATTCTGCAAAACCACACGGTATGCATGCAAATGGTGCTTTTGGCAGAACGCGCGTGTGGATTTCTACCAAACGACGTGAAAAGCATGCCGATGCTGCTCTTTTTAACATCCGCACATGGATTTGTGCCAAAACGCGTTTTTAGCATGCGCATGCATCTTTTGGTAGACGCGGACGCAGTTTTCTGCAAAACCACACGATATGCATGCAAATGGTGCTTTTGGCAGAACGCGCGTGTGGATTTCTACCAAACGACGTGAAAAGCATGCCGATGCTGCTCTTTTTAACATCCGCACATGGATTTGTGCCAAAACGCGTTTTTAGCATGCACATGCATCTTTTGGTAGACGCGGACGCAGTTTTCTGCAAAACCACACGATATGCATGCAAATGGTGCTTTTGGCAGAACGCGCGTGTGGATTTCTACCAAACGACGTGAAAAGCATGCCGATGCTGCTCTTTTTAGCACCCGCACATGGATTTGTGCCAAAACGCGTTTTAAGCATGCGCATACATCTTTTGGTAGACGCGGACGCAGTTTTCTGCAAAACCACACGATAGGCATGCAAATGGTGCTTTTGGCAGAACGCGCGTGTGGATTTCTACCAAACGACGTGAAAAGCATGCCGATGCTGCTCTTTTTAACATCCGCACATGGATTTGTGCCAAAGCGCGTTTTAAGCATGCGCATGCATCTTTTGGTAGACGCGGACGCAGTTTTCTGCAAAACCACACGATATGCATGCAAATGGTGCTTTTGGCAGAACGCGCGCGTGGATTTCTACCAAACGACGTGAAAAGCATGCCGATGCTGCTCTTTTTAACATCCGCACATGGATTTGTGCCAAAACGCGTTTTTAGCATGCACATGCATCTTTTGGTAGACGCGGACGCAGTTTTCTGCAAAACCACACGATATGCATGCAAATGGTGCTTTTGGCAGAACGCGCGTGTGGATTTCTACCAAACGACGTGAAAAGCATGCCGATGCTGCTCTTTTTAACATCCGCACATGGATTTGTGCCAAAACGCGTTTTTAGCATGCACATGCATCTTTTGGTAGACGCGGACGCAGTTTTCTGCAAAACCACACGATATGCATGCAAATGGTGCTTTTGGCAGAACGCGCGTGTGGATTTCTACCAAACGACGTGAAAAGCATGCCGATGCTGCTCTTTTTAGCACCCGCACATGGATTTGTGCCAAAACGCGTTTTAAGCATGCGCATGCATCTTTTGGTAGACGCGGACGCAGTTTTCTGCAAAACCACACGATATGCATGCAAATGGTGCTTTTGGCAGAACGCGCGCGTGGATTTCTACCAAACGACGTGAAAAGCATGCCGATGCTGCTCTTTTTAACATCCGCACATGGATTTGTGCCAAAACGCGTTTTTAGCATGCACATGCATCTTTTGGTAGACGCGGACGCAGTTTTCTGCAAAACCACACGATATGCATGCAAATGGTGCTTTTGGCAGAACGCGCGTGTGGATTTCTACCAAACGACGTGAAAAGCATGCCGATGCTGCTCTTTTTAACATCCGCACATGGATTTGTGCCAAAACGCGTTTTTAGCATGCACATGCATCTTTTGGTAGACGCGGACGCAGTTTTCTGCAAAACCACACGATATGCATGCAAATGGTGCTTTTGGCAGAACGCGCGTGTGGATTTCTACCAAACGACGTGAAAAGCATGCCGATGCTGCTCTTTTTAACATCCGCACATGGATTTGTGCCAAAGCGCGTTTTAAGCATGCGCATGCATCTTTTGGTAGACGCGGACGCAGTTTTCTGCAAAACCACACGATAGGCATGCAAATGGTGCTTTTGGCAGAACGCGCGTGTGGATTTCTACCAAACGACGTGAAAAGCATGCCGATGCTGCTCTTTTTAGCACCCGCACATGGATTTGTGCCAAAACGCGTTTTAAGCATGCGCATGCATCTTTTGGTAGACGCGGACGCAGTTTTCTGCAAAACCACACGATATGCATGCAAATGGTGCTTTTGGCAGAACGCGCGCGTGGATTTCTACCAAACGACGTGAAAAGCATGCCGATGCTGCTCTTTTTAACATCCGCACATGGATTTGTGCCAAAGCGCGTTTTAAGCATGCGCATGCATCTTTTGGTAGACGCGGACGCAGTTTTCTGCAAAACCACACGATAGGCATGCAAATGGTGCTTTTGGCAGAACGCGCGTGTGGATTTCTACCAAACGACGTGAAAAGCATGCCGATGCTGCTCTTTTTAACATCCGCACATGGATTTGTGCCAAAGCGCGTTTTAAGCATGCGCATGCATCTTTTAGGAAACGCGGACGCAGTTTTCTGCAAAACCACACGATATGCATTCAAATGGTGCTTTTGGCAGAACGCGCGTGTGGATTTCTACCAAACGACGTGAAAAGCATGCCGATGCTGCTCTTTTTAACATCCGCACATGGATTTGTGCCAAAACGCGTTTTAAGCATGCGCATGCATCTTTTGGTAGACGCGGACGCAGTTTTCTGCAAAACCACACGATAGGCATGCAAATGGTGCTTTTGGCAGAACGCGCGCGTGGATTTCTACCAAACGACGTGAAAAGCATGCCGATGCTGCTCTTTTTAACATCCGCACATGGATTTGTGCCAAAACGCGTTTTTAGCATGCACATGCATCTTTTGGTAGACGCGGACGCAGTTTTCTGCAAAACCACACGATATGCATGCAAATGGTGCTTTTGGCAGAACGCGCGTGTGGATTTCTACCAAACGACGTGAAAAGCATGCCGATGCTGCTCTTTTTAACATCCGCACATGGATTTGTGCCAAAACGCGTTTTTAGCATGCACATGCATCTTTTGGTAGACGCGGACGCAGTTTTCTGCAAAACCACACGATATGCATGCAAATGGTGCTTTTGGCAGAACGCGCGTGTGGATTTCTACCAAACGACGTGAAAAGCATGCCAATGCTGCTCTTTTTAACATCCGCACATGGATTTGTGCCAAAGCGCGTTTTAAGCATGCGCATGCATCTTTTGGTAGACGCGGACGCAGTTTTCTGCAAAACCACACGATAGGCATGCAAATGGTGCTTTTGGCAGAACGCGCGTGTGGATTTCTACCAAACGACGTGAAAAGCATGCCGATGCTGCTCTTTTTAGCACCCGCACATGGATTTGTGCCAAAACGCGTTTTAAGCATGCGCATGCATCTTTTGGTAGACGCGGACGCAGTTTTCTGCAAAACCACACGATAGGCATGCAAATGGTGCTTTTGGCAGAACGCGTGCGTGGATTTCTACCAAACGACGTGAAAAGCATGCCGATGCTGCTCTTTTTAACATCCGCACATGGATTTGTGCCAAAACGCGTTTTTAGCATGCACATGCATCTTTTGGTAGACGCGGACGCAGTTTTCTGCAAAACCACACGATATGCATGCAAATGGTGCTTTTGGCAGAACGCGCGTGTGGATTTCTACCAAACGACGTGAAAAGCATGCCGATGCTGCTCTTTTTAACATCCGCACATGGATTTGTGCCAAAACGCGTTTTTAGCATGCACATGCATCTTTTGGTAGACGCGGACGCAGTTTTCTGCAAAACCACACGATATGCATGCAAATGGTGCTTTTGGCAGAACGCGCGTGTGGATTTCTACCAAACGACGTGAAAAGCATGCCGATGCTGCTCTTTTTAACATCCGCACATGGATTTGTGCCAAAGCGCGTTTTAAGCATGCGCATGCATCTTTTGGTAGACGCGGACGCAGTTTTCTGCAAAACCACACGATAGGCATGCAAATGGTGCTTTTGGCAGAACGCGCGTGTGGATTTCTACCAAACGACGTGAAAAGCATGCCGATGCTGCTCTTTTTAGCACCCGCACATGGATTTGCCAAAACGCGTTTTAAGCATGCGTATGCATCTTCTGGTAGACGCGGACGCAGTTTTCTGCAAAACCACACGATATGCATGCAAATGGTGCTTTTGGCAGAACGCGCGCGTGGATTTCTACCAAACGACGTGAAAAGCATGCCGATGCTGCTCTTTTTAACATCCGCACATGGATTTGTGCCAAAACGCGTTTTTAGCATGCACATGCATCTTTTGGTAGACGCGGACGCAGTTTTCTGCAAAACCACACGATATGCATGCAAATGGTGCTTTTGGCAGAACGCGCGTGTGGATTTCTACCAAACGACGTGAAAAGCATGCCGATGCTGCTCTTTTTAACATCCGCACATGGATTTGTGCCAAAACGCGTTTTTAGCATGCACATGCATCTTTTGGTAGACGCGGACGCAGTTTTCTGCAAAACCACACGATATGCATGCAAATGGTGCTTTTGGCAGAACGCGCGTGTGGATTTCTACCAAACGACGTGAAAAGCATGCCGATGCTGCTCTTTTTAACATCCGCACATGGATTTGTGCCAAAGCGCGTTTTAAGCATGCGCATGCATCTTTGGTAGACGCGGACGCAGTTTTCTGCAAAACCACACGATAGGCATGCAAATGGTGCTTTTGGCAGAACGCGCGTGTGGATTTCTACCAAACGACGTGAAAAGCATGCCGATGCTGCTCTTTTTAGCACCCGCACATGGATTTGTGCCAAAACGCGTTTTAAGCATGCGCATGCATCTTTTGGTAGACGCGGACGCAGTTTTCTGCAAAACCACACGATATGCATGCAAATGGTGCTTTTGGCAGAACGCGCGCGTGGATTTCTACCAAACGACGTGAAAAGCATGCCGATGCTGCTCTTTTTAACATCCGCACATGGATTTGTGCCAAAGCGCGTTTTAAGCATGCGCATGCATCTTTTGGTAGACGCGGACGCAGTTTTCTGCAAAACCACACGATAGGCATGCAAATGGTGCTTTTGGCAGAACGCGCGTGTGGATTTCTACCAAACGACGTGAAAAGCATGCCGATGCTGCTCTTTTTAACATCCGCACATGGATTTGTGCCAAAACGCGTTTTTAGCATGCGCATGCATCTTTTGGTAGACGCGGACGCAGTTTTCTGCAAAACCACACGATATGCATGCAAATGGTGCTTTTGGCAGAACGCGCGTGTGGATTTCTACCAAACGACGTGAAAAGCATGCCGATGCTGCTCTTTTTAACATCCGCACATGGATTTGTGCCAAAACGCGTTTTAAGCATGCGCATGCATCTTTTGGTAGACGCGGACGCAGTTTTCTGCAAAACCACACGATAGGCATGCAAATGGTGCTTTTGGCAGAACGCGCGTGTGGATTTCTACCAAACGACGTGAAAAGCATGCCGATGCTGCTCTTTTTAGCACCCGCACATGGATTTGTGCCAAAACGCGTTTTAAGCATGCGCATGCATCTTTTGGTAGACGCGGACGCTGTTTTCTGCAAAACCACACGATAGGCATGCAAATGGTGCTTTTGGCAGAACGCGCGCGTGGATTTCTACCAAACGACGTGGAAAGCATGCCGATGCTGCTCTTTTTAACATCCGCACATGGATTTGTGCCAAAGCGCGTTTTAAGCATGCGCATGCATCTTTTGGTAGACGCGGACGCAGTTTTCTGCAAAACCACACGATAGGCATGCAAATGGTGCTTTTCGCAGAATGCGCGTGTGGATTTCTACCAAACGACGTGAAAAGCATGCCGATGCTGCTCTTTTTAGCACCCGCACATGGATTTGTGCCAAAACGCGTTTTAAGCATGCGCATGCATCTTTTGGTAGACGCGGACGCAGTTTTCTGCAAAACCACACGATATGCATGCAAATGGTGCTTTTGGCAGAACGCGCGCGTGGATTTCTACCAAACGACGTGAAAAGCATGCCGATGCTGCTCTTTTTAGCACCCGCACATGGATTTGTGCCAAAACGCGTTTTAAGCATGCGCATGCATCTTTTGGTAGACGCGGACGCAGTTTTCTGCAAAACCACACGATATGCATGCAAATGGTGCTTTTGGCAGAACGCGCATGTGGATTTCTACCAAACGACGTGAAAAGCATGCCGATGCTGCTCTTTTTAGCACCCGCACATGGATTTGTGCCAAAACGCGTTTTAAGCATGCGCATGCATCTTTTGGTAGACGCGGACGCAGTTTTCTGCAAAACCACACGATATGCATGCAAATGGTGCTTTTGGCAGAACGCGCGTGTGGATTTCTACCAAACGACGTGAAAAGCATGCCGATGCTGCTCTTTTTAACATCCGCACATGGATTTGTGCCAAAACGCGTTTTAAGCATGCGCATGCATCTTTTGGTAGACGCAGACGCAGTTTTCTGCAAAACCACACGATAGGCATGCAAATGGTGCTTTTGGCAGAACGCGCGTGTGGATTTCTACCAAACGACGTGAAAAGCATGCCGATGCTGCTCTTTTTAGCACCCGCACATGGATTTGTGCCAAAACGCGTTTTAAGCATGCGCATGCATCTTTTGGTAGACGCGGACGCAGTTTTCTGCAAAACCACACGATAGGCATGCAAATGGTGCTTTTGGCAGAACGCGCGTGTGGATTTCTACCAAACGACGTGAAAAGCATGCCGATGCTGCTCTTTTTAGCACCCGCACATGGATTTGTGCCAAAACGCGTTTTAAGCATGCGCACGCACCTTTTGGTAGACGCGGACGCAGTTTTCTGCAAAACCACACGATAGGCATGCAAATGGTGCTTTTGGCAGAACGCGCGCGTGGATTTCTACCAAACGACGTGAAAAGCATGCCGATGCTGCTCTTTTTAACATCCGCACATGGATTTGTGCCAAAGCGCGTTTTAAGCATGCGCATGCATCTTTTGGTAGACGCGGACGCAGTTTTCTGCAAAACCACACGATAGGCATGCAAATGGTGCTTTTGGCAGAACGCGCGTGTGGATTTCTACCAAACGACGTGAAAAGCATGCCGATGCTGCTCTTTTTAGCACCCGCACATGGATTTGTGCCAAAACGCGTTTTAAGCATGCGCATGCATCTTTTGGTAGACGCGGACGCAGTTTTCTGCAAAACCACACGATATGCATGCAAATGGTGCTTTTGGCAGAACGCGCGCGTGGATTTCTACCAAACGACGTGAAAAGCACGCCGATGCTGCTCTTTTTAACATCCGCACATGGATTTGTGCCAAAGCGCGTTTTAAGCATGCGCATGCATCTTTTGGTAGACGCGGACACAGTTTTCTGCAAAACCACACGATATGCATGCAAATGGTGCTTTTGGCAGAACGCGCGTGTGGATTTCTACCAAACGACGTGAAAAGCATGCCGATGCTGCTCTTTTTAGCACCCGCACTTGGATTTGTGCCAAAACGCGTTTTAAGCATGCGCATGCATCTTTTGGTAGACGCGGACGCAGTTTTCTGCAAAACCACACGATATGCATGCAAATGGTGCTTTTGGCAGAACGCGCGTGTGGATTTCTACCAAACGACGTGAAAAGCATGCCGATGCTGCTCTTTTTAGCACCCGCACATGGATTTGTGCCAAAACGCGTTTTAAGCATGCGCATGCATCTTTTGGTAGACGCGGACGCAGTTTTCTGCAAAACCACACGATATGCATGCAAATGGTACTTTTGGCAGAACGCGCGCGTGGATTTCTACCAAACGACGTGAAAAGCATGCCGATGCTGCTCTTTTTAGCACCCGCACATGGATTTGTGCCAAAACGCGTTTTAAGCATGCGCATGCATCTTTTGGTAGACGCGGACGCAGTTTTCTGCAAAACCACACGATATGCATGCAAATGGTGCTTTTGGCAGAACGCGCATGTGGATTTCTACCAAACGACGTGAAAAGCATGCCGATGCTGCTCTTTTTAGCACCCGCACATGGATTTGTGCCAAAACGCGTTTTAAGCATGCGCATGCATCTTTTGGTAGACGCGGACGCAGTTTTCTGCAAAACCACACGATATGCATGCAAATGGTGCTTTTGGCAGAACGCGCGTGTGGATTTCTACCAAACGACGTGAAAAGCATGCCGATGCTGCTCTTTTTAACATCCGCACATGGATTTGTGCCAAAACGCGTTTTAAGCATGCGCATGCATCTTTTGGTAGACGCGGACGCAGTTTTCTGCAAAACCACACGATAGGCATGCAAATGGTGCTTTTGGCAGAACGCGCGTGTGGATTTCTACCAAACGACGTGAAAAGCATGCCGATGCTGCTCTTTTTAGCACCCGCACATGGATTTGTGCCAAAACGCGTTTTAAGCATGCGCATGCATCTTTTGGTAGACGCGGACGCAGTTTTCTGCAAAACCACACGATAGGCATGCAAATGGTGCTTTTGGCAGAACGCGCGTGTGGATTTCTACCAAACGACGTGAAAAGCATGCCGATGCTGCTCTTTTTAGCACCCGCACATGGATTTGTGCCAAAACGCGTTTTAAGCATGCGCACGCATCTTTTGGTAGACGCGGACGCAGTTTTCTGCAAAACCACACGATAGGCATGCAAATGGTGCTTTTGGCAGAACGCGCGCGTGGATTTCTACCAAACGACGTGAAAAGCATGCCGATGCTGCTCTTTTTAACATCCGCACATGGATTTGTGCCAAAGCGCGTTTTAAGCATGCGCATGCATCTTTTGGTAGACGCGGACGCAGTTTTCTGCAAAACCACACGATAGGCATGCAAATGGTGCTTTTGGCAGAACGCGCGTGTGGATTTCTACCAAACGACGTGAAAAGCATGCCGATGCTGCTCTTTTTAGCACCCGCACATGGATTTGTGCCAAAACGCGTTTTAAGCATGCGCATGCATCTTTTGGTAGACGCGGACGCAGTTTTCTGCAAAACCACACGATATGCATGCAAATGGTGCTTTTGGCAGAACGCGCGCGTGGATTTCTACCAAACGACGTGAAAAGCACGCCGATGCTGCTCTTTTTAACATCCGCACATGGATTTGTGCCAAAGCGCGTTTTAAGCATGCGCATGCATCTTTTGGTAGACGCGGACGCAGTTTTCTGCAAAACCACACGATATGCATGCAAATGGTGCTTTTGGCAGAACGCGCGTGTGGATTTCTACCAAACGACGTGAAAAGCATGCCGATGCTGCTCTTTTTAGCACCCGCACATGGATTTGTGCCAAAACGCGTTTTAAGCATGCGCATGCATCTTTTGGTAGACGCGGACGCAGTTTTCTGCAAAACCACACGATATGCATGCAAATGGTGCTTTTGGCAGAACGCGCGTGTGGATTTCTACCAAACGACGTGAAAAGCATGCCGATGCTGCTCTTTTTAGCCCCCGCACATGGATTTGTGCCAAAACGCGTTTTAAGCATGCGCATGCATCTTTTGGTAGACGCGGACGCAGTTTTCTGCAAAACCACACGATATGCATGCAAATGGTACTTTTGGCAGAACGCGCGTGTGGATTTCTACCAAACGACGTGAAAAGCATGCCGATGCTGCTCTTTTTAACATCCGCACATGGATTTGTGCCAAAACGCGTTTTAAGCATGCGCATGCATCTTTTGGTAGACGCGGACGCAGTTTTCTGCAAAACCACACGATAGGCATGCAAATGGTGCTTTTGGCAGAACGCGCGCGTGGATTTCTACCAAACGACGTGAAAAGCATGCCGATGCTGCTCTTTTTAACACCCGCACATGGATTTGTGCCAAAACGCGTTTTAAGCATGCGCATGCATCTTTTGGTAGACGCGGACGCAGTTTTCTGCAAAACCACACGATATGCATGCAAATGGTGCTTTTGGCAGAACGCGCGTGTGGATTTCTACCAAACGACGTGAAAAGCATGCCGATGCTGCTCTTTTTAACATCCGCACATGGATTTGTGCCAAAACGCGTTTTAAGCATGCGCATGCATCTTTTGGTAGACGCGGACGCAGTTTTCTGCAAAACCACACGATAGGCATGCAAATGGTGCTTTTGGCAGAACGCGCGCGTGGATTTCTACCAAACGACGTGAAAAGCATGCCGATGCTGCTCTTTTTAACATCCGCACATGGATTTGTGCCAAAGCGCGTTTTAAGCATGCGCATGCATCTTTTGGTAGACGCGGACGCAGTTTTCTGCAAAACCACACGATAGGCATGCAAATGGTGCTTTTGGCAGACCGCGCGTGTGGATTTCTACCAAACGACGTGAAAAGCATGCCGATGCTGCTCTTTTTAGCACCCGCACATGGATTTGTGCCAAAACGCGTTTTAAGCATGCGCATGCATCTTTTGGTAGACGCGGACGCAGTTTTCTGCAAAACCACACGATAGGCATGCAAATGGTGCTTTTGGCAGAACGCGCGTGTGGATTTCTACCAAACGACGTGAAAAGCATGCCGATGCTGCTCTTTTTAGCACCCGCACATGGATTTGTGCCAAAACGCGTTTTAAGCATGCGCATGCATCTTTTGGTAGACGCGGACGCAGTTTTCTGCAAAACCACACGATAGGCATGCAAATGGAGCTTTTGGCAGAACGCGCGCGTGGATTTCTACCAAACGACGTGAAAAGCATGCCGATGCTGCTCTTTTTAACATCCGCACATGGATTTGTGCCAAAGCGCGTTTTAAGCATGCGCATGCATCTTTTGATAGACGCGGACGCAGTTTTCTGCAAAACCACACGATAGGCATGCAAATGGTGCTTTTGGCAGAACGCGCGTGTGGATTTCTACCAAACGACGTGAAAAGCATGCCGATGCTGCTCTTTTTAGCACCCGCACATGGATTTGTGCCAAAACGCGTTTTAAGCATGCGCATGCATCTTTTGGTAGACGCGGACGCAGTTTTCTGCAAAACCACACGATAGGCATGCAAATGGAGCTTTTGGCAGAACGCGCGCGTGGATTTCTACCAAACGACGTGAAAAGCATGCCGATGCTGCTCTTTTTAACATCCGCACATGGATTTGTGCCAAAGCGCGTTTTAAGCATGCGCATGCATCTTTTGATAGACGCGGACCGCAGTTTTCTGCAAAACCACACGATAGGCATGCAAATGGTGCTTTTGGCAGAACGCGCGTGTGGATTTCTACCAAACGACGTGAAAAGCATGCCGATGCTGCTCTTTTTAGCACCCGCACATGGATTTGTGCCAAAACGCGTTTTAAGCATGCGCATGCATCTTTTGGTAGACGCGGACGCAGTTTTCTGCAAAACCACACGATAGGCATGCAAATGGTGCTTTTGGCAGAACGCGCGCGTGGATTTCTACCAAACGACGTGAAAAGCATGCCGATGCTGCTCTTTTTAACATCCGCACATGGATTTGTGCCAAAGCGCGTTTTAAGCATGCGCATGCATCTTTTGGTAGACGCGGACGCAGTTTTCTGCAAAACCACACGATAGGCATGCAAATGGTGCTTTTGGCAGAACGCGCGTGTGGATTTCTACCAAACGACGTGAAGAGCATGCCGATGCTGCTCTTTTTAGCACCCGCACATGGATTTGTGCCAAAACGCGTTTTTAGCATGCACATGCATCTTTTGGTAGACGCGGACGCAGTTTTCTGCAAAACCACACGATATGCATGCAAATGGTGCTTTTGGCAGAACGGGCGTGTGGATTTCTACCAAACGACGTGAAAAGCATGCCGATGCTGCTCTTTTTAGCACCCGCACATGGATTTGTGCCAAAACGCGTTTTAAGCATGCGCATGCATCTTTTGGTAGACGCGGACGCAGTTTTCTGCAAAACCACACGATAGGCATGCAAATGGTGCTTTTGGCAGAACGCGCGCGTGGATTTCTACCAAACGACGTGAAAAGCATGCCGATGCTGCTCTTTTTAACATCCGCACATGGATTTGTGCCAAAGCGCGTTTTAAGCATGCGCATGCATCTTTTGGTAGACGCGGACGCAGTTTTCTGCAAAACCACACGATAGGCATGCAAATGGTGCTTTTGGCAGAACGCGCGTGTGGATTTCTACCAAACGACGTGAAAAGCATGCCGATGCTGCTCTTTTTAACATCCGCACATGGATTTGTGCCAAAACGCGTTTTTAGCATGCACATGCATCTTTTGGTTGACGCGGACGCAGTTTTCTGCAAAACCACACGATATGCATGCAAATGGTGCTTTTGGCAGAACGCGCGTGTGGATTTCTACCAAACGACGTGAAAAGCATGCCGATGCTGCTCTTTTTAACATCCGCACATGGATTTGTGCCAAAACGCGTTTTTAGCATGCACATGCATCTTTTGGTAGACGCGGACGCAGTTTTCTGCAAAACCACACGATATGCATGCAAATGGTGCTTTTGGCAGAACGCGCGTGTGGATTTCTACCAAACGACGTGAAAAGCATGCCGATGCTGCTCTTTTTAGCACCCGCACATGGATTTGTGCCAAAACGCGTTTTAAGCATGCGCATGCATCTTTTGGTAGACGCGGACGCAGTTTTCTGCAAAACCACACGATATGCATGCAAATGGTGCTTTTGGCAGAACGCGCGCGTGGATTTCTACCAAACGACGTGAAAAGCATGCCGATGCTGCTCTTTTTAACATCCGCACATGGATTTGTGCCAAAACGCGTTTTTAGCATGCACATGCATCTTTTGGTAGACGCGGACGCAGTTTTCTGCAAAACCACACGATATGCATGCAAATGGTGCTTTTGGCAGAACGCGCGTGTGGATTTCTACCAAACGACGTGAAAAGCATGCCGATGCTGCTCTTTTTAACATCCGCACATGGATTTGTGCCAAAACTCGTTTTTAGCATGCACATGCATCTTTTGGTAGACGCGGACGCAGTTTTCTGCAAAACCACACGATATGCATGCAAATGGTGCTTTTGGCAGAACGCGCGTGTGGATTTCTACCAAACGACGTGAAAAGCATGCCGATGCTGCTCTTTTTAACATCCGCACATGGATTTGTGCCAAAGCGCGTTTTAAGCATGCGCATGCATCTTTTGGTAGACGCGGACGCAGTTTTCTGCAAAACCACACGATAGGCATGCAAATGGTGCTTTTGGCAGAACGCGCGTGTGGATTTCTACCAAACGACGTGAAAAGCATGCCGATGCTGCTCTTTTTAGCACCCGCACATGGATTTGTGCCAAAACGCGTTTTTAGCATGCGCATGCATCTTTTGGTAGACGCGGACGCAGTTTTCTGCAAAACCACACGATATGCATGCAAATGGTGCTTCTGGCAGAACGCGCGTGTGGATTTCTACCAAACGACGTGAAAAGCATGCCGATGCTGCTCTTTTTAACATCCGCACATGGATTTGTGCCAAAACGCGTTTTAAGCATGCGCATGCATCTTTTGGTAGACGCGGACGCAGTTTTCTGCAAAACCACACGATAGGCATGCAAATGGTGCTTTTGGCAGAACGCGCGTGTGGATTTCTACCAAACGACGTGAAAAGCATGCCGATGCTGCTCTTTTTAGCACCCGCACATGGATTTGTGCTAAAACGCGTTTTAAGCATGCGCATGCATCTTTTGGTAGACGCGGACGCAGTTTTCTGCAAAACCACACGATAGGCATGCAAATGGTGCTTTTGGCAGAACGCGCGCGTGGATTTCTACCAAACGACGTGAAAAGCATGCCGATGCTGCTCTTTTTAACACCCGCACATGGATTTGTGCCAAAACGCGTTTTAAGCATGCGCATGCATCTTTTGGTAGACGCGGACGCAGTTTTCTGCAAAACCACACGATATGCATGCAAATGGTGCTTTTGGCAGAACGCGCGTGTGGATTTCTACCAAACGACGTGAAAAGCATGCCGATGCTGCTCTTTTTAACATCCGCACATGGATTTGTGCCAAAACGCGTTTTTAGCATGCACATGCATCTTTTGGTAGACGCGGACGCAGTTTTCTGCAAAACCACACGATATGCATGCAAATGGTGCTTTTGGCAGAACGCGCGCGTGGATTTCTACCAAACGACGTGAAAAGCATGCCGATGCTGCTCTTTTTAACATCCGCACATAGATTTGTGCCAAAACGCGTTTTTAGCATGCACATGCATCTTTTGGTCGACGCGGACGCAGTTTTCTGCAAAACCACACGATATGCATGCAAATGGTGCTTTTGGCAGAACGCGCGTGTGGATTTCTACCAAACGACGTGAAAAGCATGCCGATGCTGCTCTTTTTAGCACCCGCACATGGATTTGTGCCAAAACGCGTTTTAAGCATGCGCATGCATCTTTTGGTAGACGCGGACGCAGTTTTCTGCAAAACCACACGATATGCATGCAAATGGTGCTTTTGGCAGAACGCGCGCGTGGATTTCTACCAAACGACGTGAAAAGCATGCCGATGCTGCTCTTTTTAACATCCGCACATGGATTTGTGCCAAAGCGCGTTTTTAGCATGCGCATGCATCTTTTGGTAGACGCGGACGCAGTTTTCTGCAAAACCACACGATATGCATGCAAATGGTGCTTTTGGCAGAACGCGCGCGTGGATTTCTACCAAACGACGTGAAAAGCATGCCGATGCTGCTCTTTTTAACATCCGCACATGGATTTGTGCCAAAACGCGTTTTTAGCATGCACATGCATCTTTTGGTAGACGCGGACGCAGTTTTCTGCAAAACCACACGATATGCATGCAAATGGTGCTTTTGGCAGAACGCGCGCGTGGATTTCTACCAAACGACGTGAAAAGCATGCCGATGCTGCTCTTTTTAACATCCGCACATGGATTTGTGCCAAAACGCGTTTTAAGCATGCGCATGCATCTTTTGGTAGACGCGGACGCAGTTTTCTGCAAAACCACACGATATGCATGCAAATGGTGCTTTTGGCAGAACGCGCGTGTGGATTTCTACCAAACGACGTGAAAAGCATGCCGATGCTGCTCTTTTTAACATCCGCACATGGATTTGTGCCAAAACTCGTTTTTAGCATGCACATGCATCTTTTGGTAGACGCGGACGCAGTTTTCTGCAAAACCACACGATATGCATGCAAATGGTGCTTTTGGCAGAACGCGCGTGTGGATTTCTACCAAACGACGTGAAAAGCGTGCCGATGCTGCTCTTTTTAACATCCGCACATGGATTTGTGCCAAAGCGCGTTTTAAGCATGCGCATGCATCTTTTGGTAGACGCGGACGCAGTTTTCTGCAAAACCACACGATAGGCATGCAAATGGTGCTTTTGGCAGAACGCGCGTGTGGATTTCTACCAAACGACGTGAAAAGCATGCCGATGCTGCTCTTTTTAACATCCGCACTTGGATTTGTGCCAAAACGCGTTTTTAGCATGCACATGCATCTTTTGGTAGACGCGGACGCAGTTTTCTGCAAAACCACACGATATGCATGCAAATGGTGCTTTTGGCAGAACGCGCGTGTGGATTTCTACCAAACGACGTGAAAAGCATGCCGATGCTGCTCTTTTTAGCACCCGCACATGGATTTGTGCCAAAACGCGTTTTAAGCATGCGCATGCATCTTCTGGTAGACGCGGACGCAGTTTTCTGCAAAACCACACGATATGCATGCAAATGGTGCTTTTGGCAGAACGCGCGCGTGGATTTCTACCAAACGACGTGAAAAGCATGCCGATGCTGCTCTTTTTAACATCCGCACATGGATTTGTGCCAAAACGCGTTTTTAGCATGCACATGCATCTTTTGGTAGACGCGGACGCAGTTTTCTGCAAAACACACGATATGCATGCAAATGGTGCTTTTGGCAGAACGCGCGTGTGGATTTCTACCAAACGACGTGAAAAGCATGCCGATGCTGCTCTTTTTAACATCCGCACATGGATTTGTGCCAAAACGCGTTTTTAGCATGCACATGCATCTTTTGGTAGACGCGGACGCAGTTTTCTGCAAAACCACACGATATGCATGCAAATGGTGCTTTTGGCAGAACGCGCGTGTGGATTTCTACCAAACGACGTGAAAAGCATGCCGATGCTGCTCTTTTTAACATCCGCACATGGATTTGTGCCAAAGCGCGTTTTAAGCATGCGCATGCATCTTTTGGTAGACGCGGACGCAGTTTTCTGCAAAACCACACGATAGGCATGCAAATGGTGCTTTTGGCAGAACGCGCGTGTGGATTTCTACCAAACGACGTGAAAAGCATGCCGATGCTGCTCTTTTTAGCACCCGCACATGGATTTGTGCCAAAACGCGTTTTAAGCATGCGCATGCATCTTTTGGTAGACGCGGACGCAGTTTTCTGCAAAACCACACGATATGCATGCAAATGGTGCTTTTGGCAGAACGCGCGCGTGGATTTCTACCAAACGACGTGAAAAGCATGCCGATGCTGCTCTTTTTAACATCCGCACATGGATTTGTGCCAAAGCGCGTTTTAAGCATGCGCATGCATCTTTTGGTAGACGCGGACGCAGTTTTCTGCAAAACCACACGATAGGCATGCAAATGGTGCTTTTGGCAGAACGCGCGTGTGGATTTCTACCAAACGACGTGAAAAGCATGCCGATGCTGCTCTTTTTAACATCCGCACATGGATTTGTGCCAAAACGCGTTTTTAGCATGCGCATGCATCTTTTGGTAGACGCGGACGCAGTTTTCTGCAAAACCACACGATATGCATGCAAATGGTGCTTTTGGCAGAACGCGCGTGTGGATTTCTACCAAACGACGTGAAAAGCATGCCGATGCTGCTCTTTTTAACATCCGCACATGGATTTGTGCCAAAACGCGTTTTAAGCATGCGCATGCATCTTTTGGTAGACGCGGACGCAGTTTTCTGCAAAACCACACGATATGCATGCAAATGGTGCTTTTGGCAGAACGCGCGTGTGGATTTCTACCAAACGACGTGAAAAGCATGCCGATGCTGCTCTTTTTAGCACCCGCACATGGATTTGTGCCAAAACGCGTTTTAAGCATGCGCATGCATCTTTTGGTAGACGCGGACGCAGTTTTCTGCAAAACCACACGATATGCATGCAAATGGTGCTTTTGGCAGAACGCGCGCGTGGATTTCTACCAAACGACGTGAAAAGCATGCCGATGCTGCTCTTTTTAACATCCGCACATGGATTTGTGCCAAAGCGCGTTTTTAGCATGCGCATGCATCTTTTGGTAGACGCGGACGCAGTTTTTCTGCAAAACCACACGATAGGCATGCAAATGGTGCTTTTGGCAGAACGCACGTGTGGATTTCTACCAAACGACGTGAAAAGCATGCCGATGCTGCTCTTTTTAACATCCGCACATGGATTTGTGCCAAAACGCGTTTTTAGCATGCACATGCATCTTTTGGTAGACGCGGACGCAGTTTTCTGCAAAACCACACGATATGCATGCAAATGGTGCTTTTGGCAGAACGCGCGTGTGGATTTCTACCAAACGACGTGAAAAGCATGCCGATGCTGCTCTTTTTAGCACCCGCACATGGATTTGTGCCAAAACGCGTTTTAAGCATGCGCATGCATCTTCTGGTAGACGCGGACGCAGTTTTCTGCAAAACCACACGATATGCATGCAAATGGTGCTTTTGGCAGAACGCGCGCGTGGATTTCTACCAAACGACGTCAAAAGCATGCCGATGCTGCTCTTTTTAACATCCGCACATGGATTTGTGCCAAAACGCGTTTTTAGCATGCACATGCATCTTTTGGTAGACGCGGACGCAGTTTTCTGCAAAACCACACGATATGCATGCAAATGGTGCTTTTGGCAGAACGCGCGTGTGGATTTCTACCAAACGACGTGAAAAGCATGCCGATGCTGCTCTTTTTAACATCCGCACATGGATTTGTGCCAAAGCGCGTTTTAAGCATGCGCATGCATCTTTTGGTAGACGCGGACGCAGTTTTTCTGCAAAACCACACGATAGGCATGCAAATGGTGCTTTTGGCAGAACGCGCGTGTGGATTTCTACCAAACGACGTGAAAAGCATGCCGATGCTGCTCTTTTTAGCACCCGCACATGGATTTGTGCCAAAACGCGTTTTAAGCATGCGCATGCATCTTTTGGTAGACGCGGACGCAGTTTTCTGCAAAACCACACGATATGCATGCAAATGGTGCTTTTGGCAGAACGCGCGCGTGGATTTCTACCAAACGACGTGAAAAGCATGCCGATGCTGCTCTTTTTAACATCCGCACATGGATTTGTGCCAAAGCGCGTTTTAAGCATGCGCATGCATCTTTTGGTAGACGCGGACGCAGTTTTCTGCAAAACCACACGATAGGCATGCAAATGGTGCTTTTGGCAGAACGCGCGTGTGGATTTCTACCAAACGACGTGAAAAGCATGCCGATGCTGCTCTTTTTAACATCCGCACATGGATTTGTGCCAAAACGCGTTTTTAGCATGCGCATGCATCTTTTGGTAGACGCGGACGCAGTTTTCTGCAAAACCACACGATATGCATGCAAATGGTGCTTTTGGCAGAACGCGCGTGTGGATTTCTACCAAACGACGTGAAAAGCATGCCGATGCTGCTCTTTTTAACATCCGCACATGGATTTGTGCCAAAACGCGTTTTAAGCATGCGCATGCATCTTTTGGTAGACGCGGACGCAGTTTTCTGCAAAACCACACGATAGGCATGCAAATGGTGCTTTTGGCAGAACGCGCGTGTGGATTTCTACCAAACGACGTGAAAAGCATGCCGATGCTGCTCTTTTTAGCACCCGCACATGGATTTGTGCCAAAACGCGTTTTAAGCATGCGCATGCATCTTTTGGTAGACGCGGACGCAGTTTTCTGCAAAACCACACGATAGGCATGCAAATGGTGCTTTTGGCAGAACGCGCGCGTGGATTTCTACCAAACGACGTGAAAAGCATGCCGATGCTGCTCTTTTTAACATCCGCACATGGATTTGTGCCAAAGCGCGTTTTAAGCATGCGCATGCATCTTTTGGTAGACGCGGACGCAGTTTTCTGCAAAACCACACGATAGGCATGCAAATGGTGCTTTTCGCGAATGCGCGTGTGGATTTCTACCAAACGACGTGAAAAGCATGCCGATGCTGCTCTTTTTAACATCCGCACATGGATTTGTGCCAAAACGCGTTTTTAGCATGCGCATGCATCTTTTGGTAGACGCGGGCGCAGTTTTCTGCAAAACCACACGATATGCATGCAAATGGTGCTTTTGGCAGAACGCGCGTGTGGATTTCTACCAAACGACGTGAAAAGCATGCCGATGCTGCTCTTTTTAACATCCGCACATGGATTTGTGCCAAAACGCGTTTTAAGCATGCGCATGCATCTTTTGGTAGACGCGGACGCAGTTTTCTGCAAAACCACACGATATGCATGCAAATGGTGCTTTTGGCAGAACGCG
Organism: Dermacentor variabilis; assembly: GCF_050947875.1. Lineage (NCBI taxonomy): Eukaryota > Metazoa > Arthropoda > Arachnida > Ixodida > Ixodidae > Dermacentor > Dermacentor variabilis. The sequence continues at coordinate 331 of NW_027460706.1, read as the reverse complement.
CGTGTGGATTTCTACCAAACGACGTGAAAAGCATGCCGATGCTGCTCTTTTTAGCACCCGCACATGGATTTGTGCCAAAACGCGTTTTAAGCATGCGCATGCATCTTTTGGTAGACGCGGACGCAGTTTTCTGCAAAACCACACGATATGCATGCAAATGGTGCTTTTGGCAGAACGCGCGTGTGGATTTCTACCAAACGACGTGAAAAGCATGCCGATGCTGCTCTTTTTAGCACCCGCACATGGATTTGTGCCAAAACGCGTTTTAAGCATGCGCATGCATCTTTTGGTAGACGCGGACGCAGTTTTCTGCAAAACCACACGATATGCA
>NW_027460705.1:0-40319 GCF_050947875.1 Dermacentor variabilis | reverse complement strand
CACGCGCGCGTTCTGCCAAAAGCACCATTTGCATGCAATCGTTGTGGTTTTGCAGAAAACTGCGTCCGTGCGTCTACAAAAGAATGCATGCGCATGCTTAAAACTCTTTTTTAGCACAAATCCAGTGCGGGTGCAGAAAAATGAGCAGCATCGGCATGGCCTTTTCACGTGGTTGGTAGAAATCCACGCGCGCGTTCCTGCCAAAAGCACCATTTGCATGCATATCGTGTGGTTTTGCAGAAAACTGCGTCCGCGTCTTCCAAAAGATGCATGCGCATGCTAAAACGATTTGCACAAATCCATGTGCGGGTGCTAAAAAAGCAGCATCGGCATCTTATCACGTCGTTTGGTAGAAATTCCACGCGCGCGTTCTGCAAAAGCACCATTTGCATGCCTATCGTGTGGTTTTTGGCATGAAAACTGCGTACGCGTCTACCAAAAGATGCATGCCATGCTTAAACGCGCTTTGGCACAAATCCATGTGCGGATTTAAAAAGAGCATCATGCGGCATGCCTTTCACTTCGTTTGTAGAAATCACGCGCGCGGTTCTGCCAAAAGCACCATTTGCATGCATATCGTGTGGTTTTTGCAAGAAAACTGCGTCCGCGTCTACCAAAAGATGTGCATCGCATGCTTGAAACGCGTTTGGCACAATCCATTTGCGATGTTAAAAAGAGCAGCATCGGCATGCGTTTCACGTCGTTTGGTTAGAAATCCACGCGGCGTTCTGCCAAAGCCACCATTTGCATGCATATCGTGTGGTTTTGCAGAAAACTGCGTCCGCGTCTACCAAAAGATGCATGCGCATGCTTAAAACGCGTTTTGGCACAAATCCATGTGCGGGTGTTAAAAAAGAGCAGCATCGGCATGCTTTTCACGTCGGTTTGGTAGAAATCCACAGCGCGCGTTCTGCCAAAAGCACCATTTGCATGCATATCGTGTGGTTTTGCAGAAAACTGCGTCCGCGTCTACACAAAAAGATGCATGCGCATGCTTAAAACGCGTTTTGGCACAAATCCATGTGCGGGTGCTAAAAAGAGCAGCATCGGCATGCTTTTCACGTCGTTTGGTAGAAATCCACGCGCGCGCGTTCTGCCAAAAGCACCATTTGCATGCCTATCGTGTGGTTTTGCAGAAAACTGCGTCGCGTCTACCAAAAGATGCATGCGCATGCTTAAAACGCGCTTTGGCACAAATCCATGTGCGGATGTTAAAAGAGCAGCATCGGCATGCTTTTCACGTCGTTTGGTAGAAATCCACGCGCGCGATTCTGCCAAAAGCACCATTTGCATGCATATCGTGTGGTTTTGCAGAAAACTGCGTCCGCGTCTACCAAAAGATGCATGCGCATGCTTGAAAACGCGTTTTGGCACAAATCCATGTGCGGATGTTAAAAAGAGCAGCATCGGCATGCTTTTCACGTCGTTTGGTAGAAATCCACGCGTGCGTTCTGCCAAAAGCACCATTTGCATGCCTATCGTGTGTTTTGCAGAAAACTGCGTCCGCGTCTACCAAAGATGCATGCGCATGCTTAAAACGCGTTTTGGCACAAATCCAAGTGCGGATGTAAAAAGAGCAGCATCGGCATGCTTTTCACGTCGTTTGGTAGAAATCCAACGCGCGTTCTGCCAAAAGCACCATTTGCATGCATATCGTGTGGTTTTGCAGAAAACTGCGTCCGCGTCTACCAAAAGATGCATGCGCATGCTTAAAACGCGTTTTGGCACAAATCCATGTGCGGGTGCTAAAAAGAGCAGCATCGGCATGCTTTTCACGTCGTTTGGTAGAAATCCACACGCGCGTTCTGCTAAAAGCACCATTTGCATGCATATCGTGTGGTTTTGCAGAAAACTGCGTCCGCGTCTACCAAAAGATGCATGGCATGCTAAAAACGCGTTTTGCACAAATCCATGTGCGGATGTTAAAAAGAGCAGCATCGGCATGCTTTTCACGTCGTTTGGTAGAAATCCGCGCGCGCGTTCTGCCAAAAGCACCATTTGCATGCATATCGTGTGGTTTTGCAGAAAACTGCGTCGGCGTCTACCAAAAGATGCATGCGCATGCTTAAAACGCGTTTTGGCACAAATCCATGTGCGGGTGCTACAAAGAGCAGCATCGGCATGCTTTTCACGTCGTTTGGTAGAAATCCACACGCGCGTTCTGCCAAAAGCACCATTTGCATGCATATCGTGTGGTTTTGCAGAAAACTGCGTCCGCGTCTACCAAAAGATGCATGCGCATGCTTAAAACGGTTTTGGCACAAATCCATGTGCGGATGTTAAAAAGAGCAGCATCGGCATGCTTGTCACGTCGTTTTGGTAGAAATCCACGCGCGCGTTCTGCCAAAAGCACCATTTGCATGCATATCGTGTGGTTTTGCAGAAAACTGCGTCCGCGTCTACCAAAAGATGCATGCGCATGCTTAAAACGCATTTTGGCACAAATCCATGTGCGGTTGCTAAAAAGAGCAGCATCGGCATGCTTTTCACGTCGTTTGGTAGAAATCCACACGCGCGTTCTGCCAAAAGCACCATTTGCATGCATATCGTGTGGTTTTGCAGAAAACTGCGTCCGCGTCTACCAAAAGATGCATGTGCATGCTAAAAACGCGTTTTGGCACAAATCCATGTGCGGATGTTAAAAAGAGCAGCATCGGCATGCTTTTCACGTCGTTTTGGTAGAAATCCACACGCGCGTTCTGCCAAAAGCACCATTTGCATGCATATCGTGTGGTTTTGCAGAAAACTGCGTCCGCGTCTACCAAAAGATGCATGCGCATGCTTAAAACGCGTTTTGGCACAAATCCATGTGCGGATGTTAAAAAAGCAGCATCGGCATGCTTTTCACGTCGTTTGGTAGAAATCCACGCGCGCGTTCTGCCAAAAGCACCATTTGCATGCATATCGTGTGGTTTTGCAGAAAACTGCGTCCGCGTGTACCAAAAGATGCATGTGCATGCTAAAACGCGTTTTGGCACAATCCATGTGCGGATGATAAAAAGAGCAGCATCGGCATGCTTTTCACGTCGTTTGGTAAGAAATCCACGCGCGCGTTCTGCCAAAAGCACCATTTGCATGCCTATCGTGTGGTTTTGCAGAAACTGCGTCCGCGTCTACCAAAAGATGCATGCGCATGCTTAAAACGCGTTTGGCACAAATCCATGTGCGGATGTTAAAAAGAGCAGCATCGGCATGCTTTTCACGTCGTTTGGTAGAAATCCACACGCGCGTTCTGCCAAAAGCAACATTTGCATGCATATCGTGTGGTTTTGCAGAAAACTGCGTCCGCGTTCTACCAAAAGATGCATGCGCATGCTTAAAACGCGTTTTGGCACAAATCCATGTGCGGGTGCTAAAAAGAGCAGCATCGGCATGCTTTTCACGTCGTTTGGTAGAAATCCACACGCGCGTTCTGCCAAAAGCACCATTTGCATGCATATCGTGTGGTTTTGCAGAAAACTGCGTCCGCGTCTACCAAAAGATGCATGTGCACTGCTAAAAACGCGTTTTGGCACAAATCCATGTGCGGATGTTAAAAAGAGCAGCATCGGCATGCTTTTCACGTCGTTTGGTAGAAATCCACGCGCGCCTTCTGCCAAAAGCACCATTTGCATGCATATCGTGTGGTTTTGCAGAAAACTGCGTCCGCGTCTACCAAAAGATGCATGTGCATGCTTAAAACGCGTTTTGGCACAAATCCATGTGCGGGTGCTAAAAAGAGCAGCATCGGCATGCTTTTCACGTCGTTTGGTAGAAATCCACACGCGCGTTCTGCCAAAAGCACCATTTGCATGCATATCGTGTGGTTTTGCAGAAAACTGCGTCCGCGTCTACCAAAAGATGCATGCGCATGCTTAAAACGCGTTTTGGCACAAATCCATGTGCGGATGTTAAAAAGAGCAGCATCGGCATGCTTTTCACGTCGTTTGGTAGAAATCCACGCGCGCGTTCTGCCAAAAGCACCATTTGCATGCATATCGTGTGGTTTTGCAGAAAACTGCGTCGCGTCTACCAAAAGATGCATGCGCATGCTTAAAACGCGTTTTGGCACAAATCCATGTGCGGGTGCTAAAAAGAGCAGCATCGGCATGCTTTTCACGTCGTTTGGTAGAAATCCACACGCGCGTTCTGCAAAAGCACCATTTGCATGCATATCGTGTGGTTTTGCAGAAAACTGCGTCCGCGTCTACCAAAAGATGCATGTGCATGCTAAAAACGCGTTTTGGCACAAATCCATGTGCGGATGTTAAAAAGAGCAGCATCGGCATGCTTTTCACGTCGTTTGGTAGAAATCCACACGCGCGTTCTGCCAAAAGCACCATTTGCATGCATATCGTGTGGTTTTGCAGAAAACTGCGTCCGCGTCTACCAAAAGATGCATGCGCATGCTTAAAACGCGCTTTGGCACAAATCCATGTGCGGATGTTAAAAAGAGCAGCATCGGCATGCTTTTCACGTCGTTTGGTAGAAATCCACACGCGCGTTCTGCCAAAAGCACCATTTGCATGCATATCGTGTGGTTTTGCAGAAAACTGCGTCCGCGTCTACCAAAAGAATGCATGCGCATGCTTAAAACGCGTTTTGGCACAAATCCATGTGCGGGTGCTAAAAAGAGCAGCATCGGCATGCTTTTCACGTCGTTTGGTAGAAATCCACGCGCGCGTTCTGCCAAAAGCACCATTTGCATGCATATCGTGTGGTTTTGCAGAAAACTGCGTCCGCGTCTACCAAAAGATGCATGCGCATGCTTAAAACGCGTTTTGGCACAAATCCATGTGCGGGTGCTAAAAAGAGCAGCATCGGCATGCTTTTCACGTCGTTTGGTAGAAATCCACGCGCGCGTTCTGCCAAAAGCACCATTTGCATGCCTATCGTGTGGTTTTGCAGAAAAACTGCGTCCGCGTCTACCAAAAGATGCATGCGCATGCTTAAAACGCGCTTTGGCACAAATCCATGTGCGGATGTTAAAAAGAGCAGCATCGGCATGCTTTTCACGTCGTTTGGTAGAAATCCACGCGCGCGTTCTGCCAAAAGCACCATTTGCATGCATATCGTGTGGTTTTGCAGAAAACTGCGTCCGCGTCTACCAAAAGATGCATGCGCATGCTTGAAACGCGTTTTGGCACAAAATCCATGTGCGGATGTTAAAAAGAGCAGCATCGGCATGCTTTTCACGTCGTTTGGTAGAAATCCACGCGTGCGTTCTGCCAAAAGCACCATTTGCATGCCTATCGTGTTGTTTTGCAGAAAACTGCGTCCGCGTCTACCAAAAGATGCATGCGCATGCTTAAAACGCGTTTTGGCACAAATCCATGTGCGGATGTTAAAAAGAGCAGCATCGGCATGCTTTTCACGTCGTTTGGTAGAAATCCACACGCGCGTTCTGCCAAAAGCACCATTTGCATGCATATCGTGTGGTTTTGCAGAAAACTGCGTCCGCGTCTACCAAAAGATGCATGCGCATGCTTAAAACGCGTTTTGGCACAAATCCATGTGCGGGTGCTAAAAAGAGCAGCATCGGCATGCTTTTCACGTCGTTTGGTAGAACTCCACGCGCGCGTTCTGCCAAAAGCACCATTTGCATGCATATCGTGTGGTTTTGCAGAAAACTGCGTCCGCATCTACCAAAAGATGCATGCGCATGCTTAAAACGCGTTTTGGAACAAATCCATGTGCGGGTGCTAAAAAGAGCAGCATCGGCATGCTTTTCACGTCGTTTGGTAGAAATCCACACGCGCGTTCTGCCAAAAGCACATTTGCATGCATATCGTGTGGTTTTGCAGAAAACTGCGTCCGCGTCTACCAAAAGATGCATGTGCATGCTAAAAACGCGTTTGGCACAAATCCATGTGCGGATGTTAAAAGAGCAGCATCGGCATGCTTTTCACGTCGTTTGGTAGAAATCCACGACGCGCGTTCTGCCAAAAGCACCATTTGCATGCATATCGTGTGGTTTTGCAGAAAACTGCGTCCGCGTCTACCAAAAGATGCATGCGCATGCTTAAAACGCGTTTTGGCACAAATCCATGTGCGGATGTTAAAAAGAGCAGCATCGGCATGCTTTTCACGTCGTTTGGTAGAAATCCACGCGCGCGTTCTGCCAAAGCACCATTTGCATGCCTATCGTGTGGTTTTGCAGAAAACTGCGTCCGCGTCTACCAAAAGATGCATGCGCATGCTTAAAACGCGTTTTGGCACAAATCCATGTGCGGATGTTAAAAAGAGCAGCATCGGCATGCTTTTCACGTCGTTTGGTAGAAATCCACACGCGCGTTCTGCCAAAAGCACCATTTGCATGCATATCGTGTGGTTTTGCAGAAAACTGCGTCCGCGTCTACCAAAAGATGCATGCGCATGCTTAAAACGCGTTTTGGCACAAATCCATGTGCGGGTGCTAAAAGAGCAGCATCGGCATGCTTTTCACGTCGTTTGGTAGAAATCCACACGCGCGTTCTGCCAAAAGCACCATTTGCATGCATATCGTGTGGTTTTGCAGAAAACTGCGTCCGCGTCTACCAAAAGATGCATGTGCACGCTAAAAACGCGTTTTGGCACAAATCCATGTGCGGATGTTAAAAAGAGCAGCATCGGCATGCTTTTCACGTCGTTTGGTAGAAATCCACGCGCGCGTTCTGCCAAAACCACCATTTGCATGCATATCGTGTGGTTTTGCAGAAAACTGCGTCCGCATCTACCAAAAGATGCATGCGCATGCTTAAAACGCGTTTTGGCACAAATCCATGTGCGGGTGCTAAAAAGAGCAGCATCGGCATGCTTTTCACGTCGTTTGGTAGAAATCCACACGCGCGTTCTGCCAAAAGCACCATTTGCATGCATATCGTGTGGTTTTGCAGAAAACTGCGTCCGCGTCTACCAAAAGATGCATGTGCATGCTAAAACGCGTTTTGGCACAAATCCATGTGCGGATGTTAAAAAGAGCAGCATCGGCATGCTTTTCACGTCGTTTGGTAGAAATCCACACGCGCGTTCTGCCAAAAGCACCATTTGCATGCATATCGTGTGGTTTGCCAGAAAACTGCGTCGCGTCTACCAAAAGATGCATGCGCATGCTTAAAACGCGCTTTGGCACAAATCCATGTGCGGATGTTAAAAAGAGCAGCATCGGCATGCTTTTCACGTCGTTTGGTAGAAATCCACACGCGCGTTCTGCCAAAAGCACCATTTGCATGCATATCGTGTGGTTTTGCAGAAAACTGCGTCCGCGTCTACCAAAAGATGCATGTGCATGCTAAAAACGCGTTTTGGCACAAATCCATGTGCGGATGTTAAAAAGAGCAGCATCGGCATGCTTTTCACGTCGTTTGGTAGAAATCCACTCGCGCGTTCTGCCAAAAGCACCATTTGCATGCATATCGTGTGGTTTTGCAGAAAACTGCGTCCGCGTCTACCAAAAGATGCATGCGCATGCTTAAAACGCGCTTTTGGCACAAATCCATGTGCGGATGTTAAAAAGAGCAGCATCGGCATGCTTTTCACGTCGTTTGGTAGAAATCCACGCGCGCGTTCTGCCAAAAGCACCATTTGCATGCATATCGTGTGGTTTTGCAGAAAACTGCGTCCGCGTCTACCAAAAGATGCATGCGCATGCTTAAAACGCGTTTTAGCACAAATCCATGTGCGGGTGCTAAAAAGAGCAGCATCGGCATGCTTTTCACGTCGTTTGGTAGAAATCCACGCGCGCGTTCTGCCAAAAGCACCATTTGCATGCATATCGTGTGGTTTTGCAGAAAACTGCGTCCGCGTCTACCAAAAGATGCATGCGCATGCTTAAAACGCGTTTTGGCACAAATCCATGTGCGGGTGCTAAAAAGAGCAGCATCGGCATGCTTTTCACGTCGTTTGGTAGAAATCCACGGGCGCGTTCTGCCAAAAGCACCATTTGCATGCCTATCGTGTGGTTTTGCAGAAAACTGCGTCCGCGTCTACCAAAAGATGCATGCGCATGCTTAAAACGCGCTTTGGCACAAATCCATGTGCGGATGTTAAAAAGAGCAGCATCGGCATGCTTTTCACGTCGTTTGGTAGAAATCCACGCGCGCGTTCTGCCAAAAGCACCATTTGCATGCATATCGTGTGGTTTTGCAGAAAACTGCGTCCGCGTCTACCAAAAGATGCATGCGCATGCTTGAAACGCGTTTTGGCACAAATCCATGTGCGGATGTTAAAAAGAGCAGCATCGGCATGCTTTTCACGTCGTTTGTAGAAATCCACGCGTGCGTTCTGCCAAAAGCACCATTTGCATGCCTATCGTGTTGTTTTGCAGAAAACTGCGTCCGCGTCTACCAAAAGATGCATGCGCATGCTTAAAACGCGTTTTGGCACAAATCCATGTGCGGATGTTAAAAAGAGCAGCATCGGCATGCTTTTCACGTCGTTTGGTAGAAATCCACACGCGCGTTCTGCCAAAAGCACCATTTGCATGCATATCGTGTGGTTTTGCAGAAAACTGCGTCCGCGTCTACCAAAAGATGCATGCGCATGCTTAAAACGCGTTTTGGCACAAATCCATGTGCGGTGCTAAAAAGAGCAGCATCGGCATGCTTTTCACGTCGTTTGGTAGAAATCCACGCGTGCGTTCTGCCAAAAGCACCATTTGCATGCCTATCGTGTGGTTTTGCAGAAAACTGCGTCCGCGTCTACCAAAAGATGCATGCGCATGCTTAAAACGCGCTTTGGCACAAATCCATGTGCGGATGTTAAAAAGAGCAGCATCGGCATGCTTTTCACGTCGTTTGGTAGAAATCCACGCGCGCATTCTGCCAAAAGCACCATTTGCATGCATATCGTGTGGTTTTGCAGAAAACTGCGTCCGCGTCTACCAAAAGATGCATGCGCATGCTTAAAACGCGTTTTGGCACAAATCCATGTGCGGATGTTAAAAAGAGCAGCATCGGCATGCTTTTCACGTCGTTTGGTAGAAATCCACGCGCGCGTTCTGCCAAAAAGCACCATTTGCATGCCTATCGTGTGGTTTTGCAGAAAAACTGCGTCCGCGTCTACCAAAAGATGCATGCGCATGCTTAAAACGCGTTTTGGCACAAATCCATGTGCGGATGTTAAAAAGAGCAGCATCGGCATGCTTTTCACGTCGTTTGGTAGAAATCCACACGCGCGTTCTGCCAAAAGCACCATTTGCATGCATATCGTGTGGTTTGCAGAAAACTGCGTCCGCGTCTACCAAAAGATGCATGCGCATGCTTAAAACGCGTTTTGGCACAAATCCATGTGCGGGTGCTAAAAAGAGCAGCATCGGCATGCTTTTCACGTCGTTTGGTAGAAATCCACACGCGCGTTCTGCTAAAAGCACCATTTGCATGCATATCGTGTGGTTTTGCAGAAAACTGCGTCCGCGTCTACCAAAAGATGCATGTGCATGCTAAAAACGCGTTTTGGCACAAATCCATGTGCGGATGTTAAAAAGAGCAGCATCGGCATGCTTTTCACGTCGTTTGGTAGAAATCCGCGCGCGCGTTCTGCCAAAAGCACCATTTGCATGCATATCGTGTGGTTTTGCAGAAAACTGCGTCCGGCGTCTACCAAAAGATGCATGCGCATGCTTAAAACGCGTTTTGGCACAAATCCATGTGCGGGTGCTACAAAGAGCAGCATCGGCATGCTTTTCACGTCGTTTGGTAGAAATCCACACGCGCGTTCTGCCAAAAGCACCATTTGCATGCATATCGTGTGGTTTTGCAGAAAACTGCGTCCGCGTCTACCAAAAGATGCATGCGCATGCTTAAAACGTGTTTTGGCACAAATCCATGTGCGGATGTTAAAAAGAGCAGCATCGGCATGCTTGTCACGTCGTTTGGTAGAAATCCACGCGCGCGTTCTGCCAAAACCACCATTTGCATGCATATCGTGTGGTTTTGCAGAAAACTGCGTCCGCATCTACCAAAAGATGCATGCGCATGCTTAAAACGCGTTTTGGCACAAATCCATGTGCGGGTGCTAAAAAGAGCAGCATCGGCATGCTTTTCACGTCGTTTGGTAGAAATCCACACGCGCGTTCTGCCAAAAGCACCATTTGCATGCATATCGTGTGGTTTTGCAGAAAACTGCGTCCGCGTCTACCAAAAGATGCATGTGCATGCTAAAAACGCGTTTTGGCACAAATCCATGTGCGGATGTTAAAAAGAGCAGCATCGGCATGCTTTTCACGTCGTTTGTAGAAATCCACACGCGCGTTCTGCCAAAAGCACCATTTGCATGCATATCGTGTGGTTTTGCAGAAAACTGCGTCCGCGTCTACCAAAAGATGCATGCGCATGCTTAAAACGCGCTTTTGGCACAAATCCATGTGCGGATGTTAAAAAGAGCAGCATCGGCATGCTTTTCACGTCGTTTGGTAGAAATCCACACGCGCGTTCTGCCAAAGCACCATTTGCATGCATATCGTGTGGTTTTGCAGAAAACTGCGTCCGCGTCTACCAAAAGATGCATGCGCATGCTTAAAACGCGCTTTGGCACAAATCCATGTGCGGATGTTAAAAGAGCAGCATCGGCATGCTTTTCACGTCGTTTGGTAGAAATCCACGCGCGCGTTCTGCCAAAAGCACCATTTGCATGCATATCGTGTGGTTTTGCAGAAAACTGCGTCCGCGTCTACCAAAAGATGCATGTGCATGCTAAAAACGCGTTTTGGCACAAATCCATGTGCGGATGTTAAAAAGAGCAGCATCGGCATGCTTTCACGTCGTTTGGTAGAAATCCACGCGCGCGTTCTGCCAAAGCACCATTTGCATGCATATCGTGTGGTTTTGCAGAAAACTGCGTCCGCGTCTACCAAAAGATGCATGCGCATGCTTAAAACGCGTTTTGGCACAAATCCATGTGCGGATGTTAAAAAGAGCAGCATCGGCATGCTTTTCACGTCGTTTGGTAGAAATCCACACGCGCGTTCTGCCAAAAGCACCATTTGCATGCATATCGTGTGGTTTTGCAGAAAACTGCGTCCGCGTCTACCAAAAGATGCATGCGCATGCTTAAAACGTGTTTTGCACAAATCCATGTGCGGATGTTAAAAAGAGCAGCATCGGCATGCTTGTCACGTCGTTTGGTAGAAATCCACGCGCGCGTTCTGCCAAAACCACCATTTGCATGCATATCGTGTGGTTTTGCAGAAAACTGCGTCCGCATCTACCAAAAGATGCATGCGCATGCTTAAAACGCGTTTTGGCACAAATCCATGTGCGGGTGCTAAAAGAGCAGCATCGGCATGCTTTTCACGTCGTTTGGTAGAAATCCACGCGCGCGTTCTGCCAAAACCACCATTTGCATGCATATCGTGTGGTTTTGCAGAAAACTGCGTCCGCATCTACCAAAAGATGCATGCGCATGCTTAAAACGCGCTTTGGCACAAATCCATGTGCGGATGTTAAAAAGAGCAGCATCGGCATGCTTTTCACGTCGTTTGGTAGAAATCCACGCGCGCGTTCTGCCAAAAGCACCATTTGCATGCATATCGTGTGGTTTTGCAGAAAACTGCGTCCGCGTCTACCAAAATATGCATGCGCATGCTTAAAACGCGTTTTGGCACAAATCCATGTGCGGATGTTAAAAAGAGCAGCATCGGCATGCTTTTCACGTCGTTTGGTAGAAATCCACACGCGCGTTCTGCCAAAAGCACCATTTGCATGCATATCGTGTGGTTTTGCAGAAAACTGCGTCCGCGTCTACCAAAAGATGCATGTGCATGCTAAAAACGCGTTTTGGCACAAATCCATGTGCGGATGTTAAAAAGAGCAGCATCGGCATGCTTTTCACGTCGTTTGGTAGAAATCCACGCGCGCGTTCTGCCAAAAGCACCATTTGCATGCCTATCGTGTGGTTTTGCAGAAAACTGCGTCCGCGTCTACCAAAAGATGCATGCGCATGCTTAAAACGCGTTTTGGCACAAATCCATGTGCGGATGTTAAAAAGAGCAGCATCGGCATGCTTTTCACGTCGTTTGGTAGAAATCCACACGCGCGTTCTGCCAAAAGCACCATTTGCATGCATATCGTGTGGTTTTGCAGAAAACTGCGTCCGCGTCTACCAAAAGATGCATGCGCATGCTTAAAACGCGTTTTGGCACAAATCCATGTGCGGGTGCTAAAAAGAGCAGCATCGGCATGCTTTTCACGTCGTTTGGTAGAAATCCACGCGCGCGTTCTGCCAAAACCACCATTTGCATGCATATCGTGTGGTTTTGCAGAAAACTGCGTCCGCATCTACCAAAAGATGCATGCGCATGCTTAAAACGCGTTTTGGCACAAATCCATGTGCGGGGGCTAAAAAGAGCAGCATCGGCATGCTTTTCACGTCGTTTGGTAGAAATCCACACGCGCGTTCTGCCAAAAGCACTATTTGCATGCATATCGTGTGGTTTTGCAGAAAACTGCGTCCGCGTCTACCAAAAGATGCATGTGCATGCTAAAAACGCGTTTTGGCACAAATCCATGTGCGGATGTTAAAAAGAGCAGCATCGGCATGCTTTTCACGTCGTTTGGTAGAAATCCACACGCGCGTTCTGCCAAAAGCACCATTTGCATGCATATCGTGTGGTTTTGCAGAAAACTGCGTCCGCGTCTACCAAAAGATGCATGCGCATGCTTAAAATGCGTTTTGGCACAAATCCATGTGCGGGTGCTAAAAAGAGCAGCATCGGCATGCTTTTCACGTCGTTTGGTAGAAATCCACGCGCGCGTTCTGCCAAAAGCACCATTTGCATGCCTATCGTGTGGTTTTGCAGAAAACTGCGTCCGCGTCTACCAAAAGATGCATGCGCATGCTTAAAACGCGCTTTGGCACAAATCCATGTGCGGATGTTAAAAAGAGCAGCATCGGCATGCTTTTCACGTCGTTTGGTAGAAATCCACGCGCGCGTTCTGCCAAAAGCACCATTTGCATGCATATCGTGTGGTTTTGCAGAAAACTGCGTCCGCGTCTACCAAAATATGCATGCGCATGCTTAAAACGCGTTTTGGCACAAATCCATGTGCGGATGTTAAAAAGAGCAGCATCGGCATGCTTTTCACGTCGTTTGGTAGAAATCCACACGCGCGTTCTGCCAAAAGCACCATTTGCATGCATATCGTGTGGTTTTGCAGAAACTGCGTCCGCGTCTACCAAAAGATGCATGCGCATGCTTAAAACGCGTTTGGCACAAATCCATGTGCGGGTGCTAAAAAGAGCAGCATCGGCATGCTTTTCACGTCGTTTGTAGAAATCCACACGCGCGTTCTGCCAAAAGCACCATTTGCATGCATATCGTGTGGTTTTGCAGAAAACTGCGTCCGCGTCTACCAAAAGATGCATGTGCATGCTAAAAACGCGTTTTGGCACAAATCCATGTGCGGATGTTAAAAAGAGCAGCATCGGCATGCTTTTCACGTCGTTTGGTAGAAATCCACGCGCGCGTTCTGCCAAAAGCACCATTTGCATGCATATCGTGTGGTTTTGCAGAAAACTGCGTCCGCGTCTACCAAAAGATGCATGCGCATGCTTAAAACGCGTTTTGGCACAAATCCATGTGCGGATGTTAAAAAGAGCAGCATCGGCATGCTTTTCACGTCGTTTGGTAGAAATCCACACGCGCGTTCTGCCAAAAGCACCATTTGCATGCATATCGTGTGGTTTTGCAGAAAAATGCGTCCGCGTCTACCAAAAGATGCATGCGCATGCTTAAAACGCGTTTTGGCACAAATCCATGTGCGGGTGCTAAAAAGAGCAGCATCGGCATGCTTTTCACGTCGTTTGGTAGAAATCCACACGCGCGTTCTGCCAAAAGCACCATTTGCATGCATATCGTGTGGTTTTGCAGAAAACTGCGTCCGCGTCTACCAAAAGATGCATGTGCATGCTAAAAACGCGTTTTGGCACAAATCCATGTGCGGATGTTAAAAAGAGCAGCATCGGCATGCTTTTCACGTCGTTTGGTAGAAATCCACGCGCGCGTTCTGCCAAAAGCACCATTTGCATGCATATCGTGTTGGTTTTGCAGAAAACTGCGTCCGCGTCTACCAAAAGATGCATGCGCATGCTTAAAACGCGCTTTGGCACAAATCCATGTGCGGATGTTAAAAAGAGCAGCATCGCATGCTTTTCACGTCGTTTGGTAGAAATCCACGCGCGCGTTCTGCCAAAAGCACCATTTGCATGCATATCGTGTGGTTTTGCAGAAAACTGCGTCCGCGTCTACCAAAAGATGCATGCGCATGCTTAAAACGCGTTTTGGCACAAATCCATGTGCGGATTTTAAAAAGAGCAGCATCGGCATGCTTTTCACGTCGTTTGGTAGAAATCCACGCGCGCGTTCTGCCAAAAGCACCATTTGCATGCATATCGTGTGGTTTTGCAGAAAACTGCGTCCGCGTCTACCAAAAGATGCATGCGCATGCTTAAAACGCGTTTTGGCACAAATCCATGTGCGGATGTTAAAAAGAGCAGCATCGGCATGCTTTTCACGTCGTTTGGTAGAAATCCACGCGTGCGTTCTGCCAAAAGCACCATTTGCATGCCTATCGTGTTGTTTTGCAGAAAACTGCGTCCGCGTCTACCAAAAGATGCATGCGCATGCTTAAAACGCGTTTTGGCACAAATCCATGTGCGGATGTTAAAAAGAGCAGCATCGGCATGCTTTTCACGTCGTTTGGTAGAAATCCACACGCGCGTTCTGCCAAAAGCACCATTTGCATGCATATCGTGTGGTTTTGCAGAAAACTGCGTCCGCGTCTACCAAAAGATGCATGCGCATGCTTAAAACGCGTTTTGGCACAAATCCATGTGCGGGTGCTAAAAAGAGCAGCATCGGCATGCTTTTCACGTCGTTTGGTAGAAATCCACGCGCGCGTTCTGCCAAAACCACCATTTGCATGCATATCGTGTGTTTTTGCAGAAAACTGCGTCCGCATCTACCAAAAGATGCATGCGCATGCTTAAAACGCGTTTTGGCACAAATCCATGTGCGGTTGCTAAAAAGAGCAGCATCGGCATGCTTTTCACGTCGTTTGGTAGAAATCCACACGCGCGTTCTGCCAAAAGCACTATTTGCATGCATATCGTGTGGTTTTGCAGAAAACTGCGTCCGCGTCTACCAAAAGATGCATGCTGCATGCTAAAACGCGTTTGGCACAAATCCATGTGCGGATGTTAAAAAGAGCAGCATCGGCATGCTTTTCACGTCGTTTGGTAGAAATCCACGCGCGCGTTCTGCCAAAAGCACCATTTGCATGCATATCGTGTGGTTTTGCAGAAAACTGCGTCCGCGTCTACCAAAAGATGCATGCGCATGCTTAAAACGCGTTTTGGCACAAATCCATGTGCGGATTTTAAAAAGAGCAGCATCGGCATGCTTTTCACGTCGTTTGGTAGAAATCCACGCGCGCGTTCTGCCAAAAGCACCATTTGCATGCCTATCGTGTGGTTTTGCAGAAAACTGCGTCCGCGTCTACCAAAATATGCATGCGCATGCTTAAAACGCGTTTTGGCACAAATCCATGTGCGGATGTTAAAAAGAGCAGCATCGGCATGCTTTTCACGTCGTTTGGTAGAAATCCACACGCGCGTTCTGCCAAAAGCACCATTTGCATGCATATCGTGTGGTTTTGCAGAAAACTGCGTCCGCGTCTACCAAAAGATGCATGCGCATGCTTTAAAACGCGTTTTGGCACAAATCCATGTGCGGGTGCTAAAAAGAGCAGCATCGGCATGCTTTTCACGTCGTTTGGTAGAAATCCACGCGCGCGTTCTGCCAAAAGCACCATTTGCATGCATATCGTGTGGTTTTGCAGAAAACTGCGTCCGCGTCTACCAAAAGATGCATGCGCATGCTTAAAACGCGCTTTGGCACAAATCCATGTGCGGATGTTAAAAAGAGCAGCATCGGCATGCTTTTCACGTCGTTTGGTAGAAATCCACGCGCGCGTTCTGCCAAAAGCACCATTTGCATGCATATCGTGTGGTTTTGCAGAAAACTGCGTCCGCGTCTACCAAAATATGCATGCGCATGCTTAAAACGCGTTTTGGCACAAATCCATGTGCGGATGTTAAAAAGAGCAGCATCGGCATGCTTTTCACGTCGTTTGGTAGAAATCCACACGCGCGTTCTGTCAAAAGCACCATTTGCATTCATATCGTGTGGTTTTGCAGAAAACTGCGTCCGCGTCTACCCAAAAGATGCATTGTGCATGCTAAAAACGCGTTTTGGCACAAATCCATGTGCGGATGTTAAAAAGAGCAGCATCGGCATGCTTTTCACGTCGTTTGGTAGAAATCCCACGCGCGCGTTCTGCCAAAAGCACCATTTGCATGCATATCGTGTGGTTTTGCAGAAAACTGCGTCCGCGTCTACCAAAAGATGCATGCGCATGCTTAAAACGCGTTTTGGCACAAATCCATGTGCGGATGTTAAAAAGAGCAGCATCGGCATGCTTTTCACGTCGTTTGGTAGAAATCCACACGCGCGTTCTGCCAAAAGCACCATTTGCATGCATATCGTGTGGTTTTGCAGAAAATGCGTCCGCGTCTACCAAAAGATGCATGCGCATGCTTTAAAACGCGTTTTGGCACAAATCCATGTGCGGGTGCTAAAAAGAGCAGCATCGGCATGCTTTTCACGTCGTTTGGTAGAAATCCACACGCGCGTTCTGCCAAAAGCACCATTTGCATGCATATCGTGTGGTTTTGCAGAAAACTGCGTCCGCGTCTACCAAAAGATGCATGTGCATGCTAAAAACGCGTTTTGGCACAAATCCATGTGCGGATGTTAAAAAGAGCAGCATCGGCATGCTTTTCACGTCGTTTGGTAGAAATCCACGCGCGCGTTCTGCCAAAAGCACCATTTGCATGCATATCGTGTGGTTTTGCAGAAAACTGCGTCCGCGTCTACCAAAAGATGCATGCGCATGCTTAAAACGCGCTTTGGCACAAATCCATGTGCGGATGTTAAAAAGAGCAGCATCGGCATGCTTTTCACGTCGTTTGGTAGAAATCCACGCGCGCGTTCTGCCAAAAGCACCATTTGCATGCATATCGTGTGGTTTTGCAGAAAACTGCGTCCGCGTCTACCAAAAGATGCATGCGCATGCTTAAACGCGTTTTGGCACAAATCCATGTGCGGATTTAAAAAGAGCAGCATCGCATGCTTTTCACGTCGTTTGGTAGAAATCCACGCGCGCGTTCTGCCAAAAGCACCATTTGCATGCATATCGTGTGGTTTTGCAGAAAACTGCGTCCGCGTCTACCAAAGATGCATGCGCATGCTTAAAACGCGTTTTGGCACAAATCCATGTGCGGATGTTAAAAAGAGCAGCATCGGCATGCTTTTCACGTCGTTTGGTAGAAATCCACGCGTGCGTTCTGCCAAAAGCACCATTTGCATGCCTATCGTGTTGTTTTGCAGAAAACTGCGTCCGCGTCTACCAAAAGATGCATGCGCATGCTTAAAACGCGTTTTGGCACAAATCCATGTGCGGATGTTAAAAAGAGCAGCATCGGCATGCTTTTCACGTCGTTTGGTAGAAATCCACACGCGCGTTCTGCCAAAAGCACCATTTGCATGCATATCGTGTGGTTTTGCAGAAAACTGCGTCCGCGTCTACCAAAAGATGCATGCGCATGCTTAAAACGCGTTTTGGCACAAATCCATGTGCGGGTGCTAAAAAGAGCAGCATCGGCATGCTTTTCACGTCGTTTGGTAGAAATCCACGCGCGCGTTCTGCCAAAACCACCATTTGCATGCATATCGTGTGGTTTTGCAGAAAACTGCGTCCGCATCTACCAAAAGATGCATGCGCATGCTTAAAACGCGTTTTGGCACAAATCCATGTGCGGGTGCTAAAAAGAGCAGCATCGGCATGCTTTTCACGTCGTTTGGTAGAAATCCACACGCGCGTTCTCCCAAAAGCACTATTTGCATGCATATCGTGTGGTTTTGCAGAAAACTGCGTCCGCGTCTACCAAAAGATGCATGTGCATGCTAAAAACGCGTTTTGGCACAAATCCATGTGCGGATGTTAAAAAGAGCAGCATCGGCATGCTTTTCACGTCGTTTGGTAGAAATCCACACGCGCGTTCTGCCAAAAGCACCATTTGCATGCATATCGTGTGGTTTTGCAGAAAACTGCGTCCGCGTCTACCAAAAGATGCATGCGCATGCTTAAAACGCGTTTTGGCACAAATCCATGTGCGGGTGCTAAAAAGAGCAGCATCGGCATGCTTTTCACGTCGTTTGGTAGAAATCCACGCGCGCGTTCTGCCAAAAGCACCATTTGCATGCATATCGTGTGGTTTTGCAGAAAACTGCGTCCGCGTCTACCAAAAGATGCATGCGCATGCTTAAAACGCGTTTTGGCACAAATCCATGTGCGGATTTTAAAAAGAGCAGCATCGGCATGCTTTTCACGTCGTTTGGTAGAAATCCACGCGCGCGTTCTGCCAAAAGCACCATTTGCATGCCTATCGTGTGGTTTTGCAGAAAACTGCGTCCGCGTCTACCAAAAGATGCATGCGCATGCTTAAAACGCGCTTTGGCACAAATCCATGTGCGGATGTTAAAAAGAGCAGCATCGGCATGCTTTTCACGTCGTTTGGTAGAAATCCACGCGCGCGTTCTGCCAAAAGCACCATTTGCATGCATATCGTGTGGTTTTGCAGAAAACTGCGTCCGCGTCTACCAAAAGATGCATGCGCATGCTTAAAACGCATTTTGGCACAAATCCATGTGCGGGTGCTAAAAAGAGCAGCATCGGCATGCTTTTCACGTCGTTTGGTAGAAATCCACACGCGCGTTCTGCCAAAAGCACCATTTGCATGCATATCGTGTGGTTTTGCAGAAAACTGCGTCCGCGTCTACCAAAAGATGCATGTGCATGCTAAAAACGCGTTTTGGCACAAATCCATGTGCGGATGTTAAAAAGAGCAGCATCGGCATGCTTTTCACGTCGTTTGGTAGAAATCCACACGCGCGTTCTGCCAAAAGCACCATTTGCATGCATATCGTGTGGTTTTGCAGAAAACTGCGTCCGCGTCTACCAAAAGATGCATGCGCATGCTTAAAACGCGTTTTGGCACAAATCCATGTGCGGATGTTAAAAAAAGCAGCATCGGCATGCTTTTCACGTCGTTTGGTAGAAATCCACGCGCGCGTTCTGCCAAAAGCACCATTTGCATGCATATCGTGTGGTTTTGCAGAAAACTGCGTCCGCGTGTACCAAAAGATGCATGTGCATGCTAAAAACGCGTTTTGGCACAAATCCATGTGCGGATGTTAAAAAGAGCAGCATCGGCATGCTTTTCACGTCGTTTGGTAGAAATCCACGCGCGCGTTCTGCCAAAAGCACCATTTGCATGCCTATCGTGTGGTTTTGCAGAAAACTGCGTCCGCGTCTACCAAAAGATGCATGCGCATGCTTAAAACGCGTTTTGGCACAAATCCATGTGCGGATGTTAAAAAGAGCAGCATCGGCATGCTTTTCACGTCGTTTGGTAGAAATCCACACGCGCGTTCTGCCAAAAGCACCATTTGCATGCATATCGTGTGGTTTTGCAGAAAACTGCGTCCGCGTCTACCAAAAGATGCATGCGCATGCTTAAAACGCGTTTTGGCACAAATCCATGTGCGGGTGCTAAAAAGAGCAGCATCGGCATGCTTTTCACGTCGTTTGGTAGAAATCCACACGCGCGTTCTGCCAAAAGCACCATTTGCATGCATATCGTGTGGTTTTGCAGAAAACTGCGTCCGCGTCTACCAAAAGATGCATGTGCACGCTAAAAACGCGTTTTGGCACAAATCCATGTGCGGATGGTAAAAAGAGCAGCATCGGCATGCTTTTCACGTCGTTTGGTAGAAATCCACGCGCGCCTTCTGCCAAAAGCACCATTTGCATGCATATCGTGTGGTTTTGCAGAAAACTGCGTCCGCGTCTACCAAAAGATGCATGCGCATGCTTAAAACGCGTTTTGGCACAAATCCATGTGCGGGTGCTAAAAAGAGCAGCATCGGCATGCTTTTCACGTCGTTTGGTAGAAATCCACACGCGCGTTCTGCCAAAAGCACCATTTGCATGCATATCGTGTGGTTTTGCAGAAAACTGCGTCCGCGTCTACCAAAAGATGCATGCGCATGCTTAAAACGCGTTTTGGCACAAATCCATGTGCGGATGTTAAAAAGAGCAGCATCGGCATGCTTTTCACGTCGTTTGGTAGAAATCCACGCGCGCGTTCTGCCAAAACCACCATTTGCATGCATATCGTGTGGTTTTGCAGAAAACTGCGTCCGCATCTACCAAAAGATGCATGCGCATGCTTAAAACGCGTTTTGGCACAAATCCATGTGCGGGTGCTAAAAAGAGCAGCATCGGCATGCTTTTCACGTCGTTTGGTAGAAATCCACACGCGCGTTCTGCCAAAAGCACCATTTGCATGCATATCGTGTGGTTTTGCAGAAAACTGCGTCCGCGTCTACCAAAAGATGCATGTGCATGCTAAAAACGCGTTTTGGCACAAATCCATGTGCGGATGTTAAAAAGAGCAGCATCGGCATGCTTTTCACGTCGTTTGGTAGAAATCCACACGCGCGTTCTGCCAAAAGCACCATTTGCATGCATATCGTGTGGTTTTGCAGAAAACTGCGTCCGCGTCTACCAAAAGATGCATGCGCATGCTTAAAACGCGCTTTGGCACAAATCCATGTGCGGATGTTAAAAAGAGCAGCATCGGCATGCTTTTCACGTCGTTTGGTAGAAATCCACACGCGCGTTCTGCCAAAAGCACCATTTGCATGCATATCGTGTGGTTTTGCAGAAAACTGCGTCCGCGTCTACCAAAAGATGCATGTGCATGCTAAAAACGCGTTTTGGCACAAATCCATGTGCGGATGTTAAAAAGAGCAGCATCGGCATGCTTTTCACGTCGTTTGGTAGAAATCCACTCGCGCGTTCTGCCAAAAGCACCATTTGCATGCATATCGTGTGGTTTTGCAGAAAACTGCGTCCGCGTCTACCAAAAGATGCATGCGCATGCTTAAAACGCGTTTTGGCACAAATCCATGTGCGGGTGCTAAAAAGAGCAGCATCGGCATGCTTTTCACGTCGTTTGGTAGAAATCCACACGCGCGTTCTGCCAAAAGCACCATTTGCATGCATATCGTGTGGTTTTGCAGAAAACTGCGTCCGCGTCTACCAAAAGATGCAGGCGCATGCTTAAAACGCGTTTTGGCACAAATCCATGTGCGGATGTTAAAAAGAGCAGCATCGGCATGCTTTTCACGTCGTTTGGTAGAAATCCACGCGCGCGTTCTGCCAAAACCACCATTTGCATGCATATCGTGTGGTTTTGCAGAAAACTGCGTCCGCATCTACCAAAAGATGCATGCGCATGCTTAAAACGCGTTTTGGCACAAATCCATGTGCGGGTGCTAAAAAGAGCAGCATCGGCATGCTTTTCACGTCGTTTGGTAGAAATCCACACGCGCGTTCTGCCAAAAGCACCATTTGCATGCATATCGTGTGGTTTTGCAGAAAACTGCGTCCGCGTCTACCAAAAGATGCATGTGCATGCTAAAAACGCGTTTTGGCACAAATCCATGTGCGGATGTTAAAAAGAGCAGCATCGGCATGCTTTTCACGTCGTTTGGTAGAAATCCACACGCGCGTTCTGCCAAAAGCACCATTTGCATGCATATCGTGTGGTTTTGCAGAAAACTGCGTCCGCGTCTACCAAAAGATGCATGCGCATGCTTAAAACGCGCTTTGGCACAAATCCATGTGCGGATGTTAAAAAGAGCAGCATCGGCATGCTTTTCACGTCGTTTGGTAGAAATCCACACGCGCGTTCTGCCAAAAGCACCATTTGCATGCATATCGTGTGGTTTTGCAGAAAACTGCGTCCGCGTCTACCAAAAGATGCATGTGCATGCTAAAAACGCGTTTTGGCACAAATCCATGTGCGGATGTTAAAAAGAGCAGCATCGGCATGCTTTTCACGTCGTTTGGTAGAAATCCACGCGCGCGTTCTGCCAAAAGCACCATTTGCATGCATATCGTGTGGTTTTGCAGAAAACTGCGTCCGCGTCTACCAAAAGATGCATGCGCATGCTTAAAACGCGTTTTGGCACAAATCCATGTGCGGGTGCTAAAAAGAGCAGCATCGGCATGCTTTTCACGTCGTTTGGTAGAAATCCACGCGCGCGTTCTGCCAAAAGCACCATTTGCATGCCTATCGTGTGGTTTTGCAGAAAACTGCGTCCGCGTCTACCAAAAGATGCATGCGCATGCTTAAAACGCGCTTTGGCACAAATCCATGTGCGGATGTTAAAAAGAGCAGCATCGGCATGCTTTTCACGTCGTTTGGTAGAAATCCACGCGCGCGTTCTGCCAAAAGCACCATTTGCATGCATATCGTGTGGTTTTGCAGAAAACTGCGTCCGCGTCTACCAAAAGATGCATGCGCATGCTTAAAACGCGTTTTGGCTCAAATCCATGTGCGGATGTTAAAAAGAGCAGCATCGGCATGCTTTTCACGTCGTTTGGTAGAAATCCACGCGTGCGTTCTGCCAAAAGCACCATTTGCATGCCTATCGTGTTGTTTTGCAGAAAACTGCGTCCGCGTCTACCAAAAGATGCATGCGCATGCTTAAAACGCGTTTTGGCACAAATCCATGTGCGAATGTTAAAAAGAGCAGCATCGGCATGCTTTTCACGTCGTTTGGTAGAAATCCACACGCGCGTTCTGCCAAAAGCACCATTTGCATGCATATCGTGTGGTTTTGCAGAAAACTGCGTCCGCGTCTACCAAAAGATGCATGCGCATGCTTAAAACGCGTTTTGGCACAAATCCATGTGCGGGTGCTAAAAAGAGCAGCATCGGCATGCTTTTCACGTCGTTTGGTAGAAATCCACGCGCGCGTTCTGCCAAAACCACCATTTGCATGCATATCGTGTGGTTTTGCAGAAAACTGCGTCCGCATCTACCAAAAGATGCATGCGCATGCTTAAAACGCGTTTTGGCACAAATCCATGTGCGGGTGCTAAAAAGAGCAGCATCGGCATGCTTTTCACGTCGTTTGGTAGAAATCCACACGCGCGTTCTGCCAAAAGCACTATTTGCATGCATATCGTGTGGTTTTGCAGAAAACTGCGTCCGCGTCTACCAAAAGATGCATGTGCATGCTAAAAACGCGTTTTGGCACAAATCCATGTGCGGATGTTAAAAAGAGCAGCATCGGCATGCTTTTCACGTCGTTTGGTAGAAATCCACACGCGCGTTCTGCCAAAACCACCATTTGCATGCATATCGTGTGGTTTTGCAGAAAACTGCGTCCGCGTCTACCAAAAGATGCATGCGCATGCTTAAAACGCGTTTTGGCACAAATCCATGTGCGGGTGCTAAAAGAGCAGCATCGGCATGCTTTTCACGTCGTTTGGTAGAAATCCACGCGCGCGTTCTGCCAAAAGCACCATTTGCATGCCTATCGTGTGGTTTTGCAGAAAACTGCGTCCGCGTCTACCAAAAGATGCATGCGCATGCTTAAAACGCGCTTTGGCACAAATCCATGTGCGGATGTTAAAAAGAGCAGCATCGGCATGCTTTTCACGTCGTTTGGTAGAAATCCACGCGCGCATTCTGCCAAAAGCACCATTTGCATGCATATCGTGTGGTTTTGCAGAAAACTGCGTCCGCGTCTACCAAAAGATGCATGTGCATGCTTAAAACGCGTTTTGGCACAAATCCATGTGCGGATGTTAAAAAGAGCAGCATCGGCATGCTTTTCACGTCGTTTGGTAGAAATCCACGCGCGCGTTCTGCCAAAAGCACCATTTGCATGCCTATCGTGTGGTTTTGCAGAAAACTGCGTCCGCGTCTACCAAAAGATGCATGCGCATGCTTAAAACGCGTTTTGGCACAAATCCATGTGCGGATGTTAAAAAGAGCAGCATCGGCATGCTTTTCACGTCGTTTGGTAGAAATCCACACGCGCGTTCTGCCAAAAGCACCATTTGCATGCATATCGTGTGGTTTTGCAGAAAACTGCGTCCGCGTCTACCAAAAGATGCATGCGCATGCTTAAAACGCGTTTTGGCACAAATCCATGTGCGGGTGCTAAAAAGAGCAGCATCGGCATGCTTTTCACGTCGTTTGGTAGAAATCCACACGCGCGTTCTGCTAAAAGCACCATTTGCATGCATATCGTGTGGTTTTGCAGAAAACTGCGTCCGCGTCTACCAAAAGATGCATGTGCATGCTAAAAACGCGTTTTGGCACAAATCCATGTGCGGATGTTAAAAAGAGCAGCATCGGCATGCTTTTCACGTCGTTTGGTAGAAATCCGCGCGCGCGTTCTGCCAAAAGCACCATTTGCATGCATATCGTGTGGTTTTGCAGAAAACTGCGTCGGCGTCTACCAAAAGATGCATGCGCATGCTTAAAACGCGTTTTGGCACAAATCCATGTGCGGGTGCTAAAAAGAGCAGCATCGGCATGCTTTTCACGTCGTTTGGTAGAAATCCACGCGCGCGTTCTGCCAAAAGCACCATTTGCATGCCTATCGTGTGGTTTTGCAGAAAACTGCGTCCGCGTCTACCAAAAGATGCATGCGCATGCTTAAAACGCGTTTTGGCACAAATCCATGTGCGGATGTTAAAAAGAGCAGCATCGGCATGCTTTTCACGTCGTTTGGTAGAAATCCACACGCGCGTTCTGCCAAAAGCACCATTTGCATGCATATCGTGTGGTTTTGCAGAAAACTGCGTCCGCGTCTACCAAAAGATGCATGCGCATGCTTAAAACGCGTTTTGGCACAAATCCATGTGCGGGTGCTAAAAAGAGCAGCATCGGCATGCTTTTCACGTCGTTTGGTAGAAATCCACACGCGCGTTCTGCTAAAAGCACCATTTGCATGCATATCGTGTGGTTTTGCAGAAAACTGCGTCCGCGTCTACCAAAAGATGCATGTGCATGCTAAAAACGCGTTTTGGCACAAATCCATGTGCGGATGTTAAAAAGAGCAGCATCGGCATGCTTTTCACGTCGTTTGGTAGAAATCCGCGCGCGCGTTCTGCCAAAAGCACCATTTGCATGCATATCGTGTGGTTTTGCAGAAAACTGCGTCGGCGTCTACCAAAAGATGCATGCGCATGCTTAAAACGCGTTTTGGCACAAATCCATGTGCGGGTGCTAAAAAGAGCAGCATCGGCATGCTTTTCACGTCGTTTGGTAGAAATCCACGCGCGCGTTCTGCCAAAAGCACCATTTGCATGCATATCGTGTGGTTTTGCAGAAAACTGCGTCCGCGTCTACCAAAAGATGCATGCGCATGCTTAAAACGCGCTTTGGCACAAATCCATGTGCGGATGTTAAAAAGAGCAGCATCGGCATGCTTTTCACGTCGTTTGGTAGAAATCCACACGCGCGTTCTGCCAAAAGCACCATTTGCATGCATATCGTGTGGTTTTGCAGAAAACTGCGTCCGCGTCTACCAAAAGATGCATGTGCATGCTAAAAACGCGTTTTGGCACAAATCCATGTGCGGATGTTAAAAAGAGCAGCATCGGCATGCTTTTCACGTCGTTTGGTAGAAATCCACTCGCGCGTTCTGCCAAAAGCACCATTTGCATGCATATCGTGTGGTTTTGCAGAAAACTGCGTCCGCGTCTACCAAAAGATGCATGCGCATGCTTAAAACGCGTTTTGGCACAAATCCATGTGCGGGTGCTAAAAAGAGCAGCATCGGCATGCTTTTCACGTCGTTTGGTAGAAATCCACACGCGCGTTCTGCCAAAAGCACCATTTGCATGCATATCGTGTGGTTTTGCAGAAAACTGCGTCCGCGTCTACCAAAAGATGCAGGCGCATGCTTAAAACGCGTTTTGGCACAAATCCATGTGCGGATGTTAAAAAGAGCAGCATCGGCATGCTTTTCACGTCGTTTGGTAGAAATCCACGCGCGCGTTCTGCCAAAACCACCATTTGCATGCATATCGTGTGGTTTTGCAGAAAACTGCGTCCGCATCTACCAAAAGATGCATGCGCATGCTTAAAACGCGTTTTGGCACAAATCCATGTGCGGGTGCTAAAAAGAGCAGCATCGGCATGCTTTTCACGTCGTTTGGTAGAAATCCACACGCGCGTTCTGCCAAAAGCACCATTTGCATGCATATCGTGTGGTTTTGCAGAAAACTGCGTCCGCGTCTACCAAAAGATGCATGTGCATGCTAAAAACGCGTTTTGGCACAAATCCATGTGCGGATGTTAAAAAGAGCAGCATCGGCATGCTTTTCACGTCGTTTGGTAGAAATCCACACGCGCGTTCTGCCAAAAGCACCATTTGCATGCATATCGTGTGGTTTTGCAGAAAACTGCGTCCGCGTCTACCAAAAGATGCATGCGCATGCTTAAAACGCGCTTTGGCACAAATCCATGTGCGGATGTTAAAAAGAGCAGCATCGGCATGCTTTTCACGTCGTTTGGTAGAAATCCACACGCGCGTTCTGCCAAAAGCACCATTTGCATGCATATCGTGTGGTTTTGCAGAAAACTGCGTCCGCGTCTACCAAAAGATGCATGTGCATGCTAAAAACGCGTTTTGGCACAAATCCATGTGCGGATGTTAAAAAGAGCAGCATCGGCATGCTTTTCACGTCGTTTGGTAGAAATCCACGCGCGCGTTCTGCCAAAAGCACCATTTGCATGCATATCGTGTGGTTTTGCAGAAAACTGCGTCCGCGTCTACCAAAAGATGCATGCGCATGCTTAAAACGCGTTTTGGCACAAATCCATGTGCGGGTGCTAAAAAGAGCAGCATCGGCATGCTTTTCACGTCGTTTGGTAGAAATCCACGCGCGCGTTCTGCCAAAAGCACCATTTGCATGCCTATCGTGTGGTTTTGCAGAAAACTGCGTCCGCGTCTACCAAAAGATGCATGCGCATGCTTAAAACGCGCTTTGGCACAAATCCATGTGCGGATGTTAAAAAGAGCAGCATCGGCATGCTTTTCACGTCGTTTGGTAGAAATCCACGCGCGCGTTCTGCCAAAAGCACCATTTGCATGCATATCGTGTGGTTTTGCAGAAAACTGCGTCCGCGTCTACCAAAAGATGCATGCGCATGCTTAAAACGCGTTTTGGCACAAATCCATGTGCGGATGTTAAAAAGAGCAGCATCGGCATGCTTTTCACGTCGTTTGGTAGAAATCCACGCGTGCGTTCTGCCAAAAGCACCATTTGCATGCCTATCGTGTTGTTTTGCAGAAAACTGCGTCCGCGTCTACCAAAAGATGCATGCGCATGCTTAAAACGCGTTTTGGCACAAATCCATGTGCGGATGTTAAAAAGAGCAGCATCGGCATGCTTTTCACGTCGTTTGGTAGAAATCCACACGCGCGTTCTGCCAAAAGCACCATTTGCATGCATATCGTGTGGTTTTGCAGAAAACTGCGTCCGCGTCTACCAAAAGATGCATGCGCATGCTTAAAACGCGTTTTGGCACAAATCCATGTGCGGGTGCTAAAAAGAGCAGCATCGGCATGCTTTTCACGTCGTTTGGTAGAAATCCACGCGCGCGTTCTGCCAAAACCACCATTTGCATGCATATCGTGTGGTTTTGCAGAAAACTGCGTCCGCATCTACCAAAAGATGCATGCGCATGCTTAAAACGCGTTTTGGCACAAATCCATGTGCGGGTGCTAAAAAGAGCAGCATCGGCATGCTTTTCACGTCGTTTGGTAGAAATCCACACGCGCGTTCTGCCAAAAGCACCATTTGCATGCATATCGTGTGGTTTTGCAGAAAACTGCGTCCGCGTCTACCAAAAGATGCATGTGCATGCTAAAAACGCGTTTTGGCACAAATCCATGTGCGGATGTTAAAAAGAGCAGCATCGGCATGCTTTTCACGTCGTTTGGTAGAAATCCACACGCGCGTTCTGCCAAAAGCACCATTTGCATGCATATCGTGTGGTTTTGCAGAAAACTGCGTCCGCGTCTACCAAAAGATGCATGCGCATGCTTAAAACGCGCTTTGGCACAAATCCATGTGCGGATGTTAAAAAGAGCAGCATCGGCATGCTTTTCACGTCGTTTGGTAGAAATCCACACGCGCGTTCTGCCAAAAGCACCATTTGCATGCATATCGTGTGGTTTTGCAGAAAACTGCGTCCGCGTCTACCAAAAGATGCATGTGCATGCTAAAAACGCGTTTTGGCACAAATCCATGTGCGGATGTTAAAAAGAGCAGCATCGGCATGCTTTTCACGTCGTTTGGTAGAAATCCACGCGCGCGTTCTGCCAAAAGCACCATTTGCATGCATATCGTGTGGTTTTG
Source organism: Dermacentor variabilis (assembly GCF_050947875.1). NCBI lineage: Eukaryota > Metazoa > Arthropoda > Arachnida > Ixodida > Ixodidae > Dermacentor > Dermacentor variabilis. Next base: position 12,000 of record NW_027460705.1, on the reverse strand, counting down.
CAGAAAACTGCGTCCGCGTCTACCAAAAGATGCATGCGCATGCTTAAAACGCGTTTTGGCACAAATCCATGTGCGGGTGCTAAAAAGAGCAGCATCGGCATGCTTTTCACGTCGTTTGGTAGAAATCCACGCGCGCGTTCTGCCAAAAGCACCATTTGCATGCCTATCGTGTGGTTTTGCAGAAAACTGCGTCCGCGTCTACCAAAAGATGCATGCGCATGCTTAAAACGCGCTTTGGCACAAATCCATGTGCGGATGTTAAAAAGAGCAGCATCGGCATGCTTTTCACGTCGTTTGGTAGAAATCCACGCGCGCGTTCTGCCAAAAGCACCATTTGCATGCATATCGTGTGGTTTTGCAGAAAACTGCGTCCGCGTCTACCAAAAGATGCATGCGCATGCTTAAAACGCGTTTTGGCACAAATCCATGTGCGGATGTTAAAAAGAGCAGCATCGGCATGCTTTTCACGTCGTTTGGTAGAAATCCACGCGTGCGTTCTGCCAAAAGCACCATTTGCATGCCTATCGTGTTGTTTTGCAGAAAACTGCGTCCGCGTCTACCAAAGATGCATGCGCATGCTTAAAACGCGTTTTGGCACAAATCCATGTGCGGATGTTAAAAAGAGCAGCATCGGCATGCTTTTCACGTCGTTTGGTAGAAATCCACACGCGCGTTCTGCCAAAAGCACCATTTGCATGCATATCGTGTGGTTTTGCAGAAAACTGCGTCCGCGTCTACCAAAAGATGCATGCGCATGCTTAAAACGCGTTTTGGCACAAATCCATGTGCGGGTGCTAAAAAGAGCAGCATCGGCATGCTTTTCACGTCGTTTGGTAGAAATCCACGCGCGCGTTCTGCCAAAACCACCATTTGCATGCATATCGTGTGGTTTTGCAGAAAACTGCGTCCGCATCTACCAAAAGATGCATGCGCATGCTTAAAACGCGTTTTGGCACAAATCCATGTGCGGGTGCTAAAAAGAGCAGCATCGGCATGCTTTTCACGTCGTTTGGTAGAAATCCACACGCGCGTTCTGCCAAAAGCACTATTTGCATGCATATCGTGTGGTTTTGCAGAAAACTGCGTCCGCGTCTACCAAAAGATGCATGTGCATGCTAAAAACGCGTTTTGGCACAAATCCATGTGCGGATGTTAAAAAGAGCAGCATCGGCATGCTTTTCACGTCGTTTGGTAGAAATCCACACGCGCGTTCTGCCAAAAGCACCATTTGCATGCATATCGTGTGGTTTTGCAGAAAACTGCGTCCGCGTCTACCAAAAGATGCATGCGCATGCTTAAAACGCGTTTTGGCACAAATCCATGTGCGGGTGCTAAAAAGAGCAGCATCGGCATGCTTTTCACGTCGTTTGGTAGAAATCCACGCGCGCGTTCTGCCAAAAGCACCATTTGCATGCCTATCGTGTGGTTTTGCAGAAAACTGCGTCCGCGTCTACCAAAAGATGCATGCGCATGCTTAAAACGCGCTTTGGCACAAATCCATGTGCGGATGTTAAAAAGAGCAGCATCGGCATGCTTTTCACGTCGTTTGGTAGAAATCCACGCGCGCATTCTGCCAAAAGCACCATTTGCATGCATATCGTGTGGTTTTGCAGAAAACTGCGTCCGCGTCTACCAAAAGATGCATGTGCATGCTTAAAACGCGTTTTGGCACAAATCCATGTGCGGATGTTAAAAAGAGCAGCATCGGCATGCTTTTCACGTCGTTTGGTAGAAATCCACGCGCGCGTTCTGCCAAAAGCACCATTTGCATGCCTATCGTGTGGTTTTGCAGAAAACTGCGTCCGCGTCTACCAAAAGATGCATGCGCATGCTTAAAACGCGTTTTGGCACAAATCCATGTGCGGATGTTAAAAAGAGCAGCATCGGCATGCTTTTCACGTCGTTTGGTAGAAATCCACACGCGCGTTCTGCCAAAAGCACCATTTGCATGCATATCGTGTGGTTTTGCAGAAAACTGCGTCCGCGTCTACCAAAAGATGCATGCGCATGCTTAAAACGCGTTTTGGCACAAATCCATGTGCGGGTGCTAAAAAGAGCAGCATCGGCATGCTTTTCACGTCGTTTGGTAGAAATCCACACGCGCGTTCTGCTAAAAGCACCATTTGCATGCATATCGTGTGGTTTTGCAGAAAACTGCGTCCGCGTCTACCAAAAGATGCATGTGCATGCTAAAAACGCGTTTTGGCACAAATCCATGTGCGGATGTTAAAAAGAGCAGCATCGGCATGCTTTTCACGTCGTTTGGTAGAAATCCGCGCGCGCGTTCTGCCAAAAGCACCATTTGCATGCATATCGTGTGGTTTTGCAGAAAACTGCGTCGGCGTCTACCAAAAGATGCATGCGCATGCTTAAAACGCGTTTTGGCACAAATCCATGTGCGGGTGCTAAAAAGAGCAGCATCGGCATGCTTTTCACGTCGTTTGGTAGAAATCCACGCGCGCGTTCTGCCAAAAGCACCATTTGCATGCCTATCGTGTGGTTTTGCAGAAAACTGCGTCCGCGTCTACCAAAAGATGCATGCGCATGCTTAAAACGCGTTTTGGCACAAATCCATGTGCGGATGTTAAAAAGAGCAGCATCGGCATGCTTTTCACGTCGTTTGGTAGAAATCCACACGCGCGTTCTGCCAAAAGCACCATTTGCATGCATATCGTGTGGTTTTGCAGAAAACTGCGTCCGCGTCTACCAAAAGATGCATGCGCATGCTTAAAACGCGTTTTGGCACAAATCCATGTGCGGGTGCTAAAAAGAGCAGCATCGGCATGCTTTTCACGTCGTTTGGTAGAAATCCACACGCGCGTTCTGCTAAAAGCACCATTTGCATGCATATCGTGTGGTTTTGCAGAAAACTGCGTCCGCGTCTACCAAAAGATGCATGTGCATGCTAAAAACGCGTTTTGGCACAAATCCATGTGCGGATGTTAAAAAGAGCAGCATCGGCATGCTTTTCACGTCGTTTGGTAGAAATCCGCGCGCGCGTTCTGCCAAAAGCACCATTTGCATGCATATCGTGTGGTTTTGCAGAAAACTGCGTCGGCGTCTACCAAAAGATGCATGCGCATGCTTAAAACGCGTTTTGGCACAAATCCATGTGCGGGTGCTAAAAAGAGCAGCATCGGCATGCTTTTCACGTCGTTTGGTAGAAATCCACGCGCGCGTTCTGCCAAAAGCACCATTTGCATGCCTATCGTGTGGTTTTGCAGAAAACTGCGTCCGCGTCTACCAAAAGATGCATGCGCATGCTTAAAACGCGCTTTGGCACAAATCCATGTGCGGATGTTAAAAAGAGCAGCATCGGCATGCTTTTCACGTCGTTTGGTAGAAATCCACGCGCGCGTTCTGCCAAAAGCACCATTTGCATGCATATCGTGTGGTTTTGCAGAAAACTGCGTCCGCGTCTACCAAAAGATGCATGCGCATGCTTAAAACGCGTTTTGGCACAAATCCATGTGCGGATGTTAAAAAGAGCAGCATCGGCATGCTTTTCACGTCGTTTGGTAGAAATCCACGCGTGCGTTCTGCCAAAAGCACCATTTGCATGCCTATCGTGTTGTTTTGCAGAAAACTGCGTCCGCGTCTACCAAAAGATGCATGCGCATGCTTAAAACGCGTTTTGGCACAAATCCATGTGCGGATGTTAAAAAGAGCAGCATCGGCATGCTTTTCACGTCGTTTGGTAGAAATCCACACGCGCGTTCTGCCAAAAGCACCATTTGCATGCATATCGTGTGGTTTTGCAGAAAACTGCGTCCGCGTCTACCAAAAGATGCATGCGCATGCTTAAAACGCGTTTTGGCACAAATCCATGTGCGGGTGCTAAAAAGAGCAGCATCGGCATGCTTTTCACGTCGTTTGGTAGAAATCCACGCGCGCGTTCTGCCAAAACCACCATTTGCATGCATATCGTGTGGTTTTGCAGAAAACTGCGTCCGCATCTACCAAAAGATGCATGCGCATGCTTAAAACGCGTTTTGGCACAAATCCATGTGCGGGTGCTAAAAAGAGCAGCATCGGCATGCTTTTCACGTCGTTTGGTAGAAATCCACACGCGCGTTCTGCCAAAAGCACTATTTGCATGCATATCGTGTGGTTTTGCAGAAAACTGCGTCCGCGTCTACCAAAAGATGCATGTGCATGCTAAAAACGCGTTTTGGCACAAATCCATGTGCGGATGTTAAAAAGAGCAGCATCGGCATGCTTTTCACGTCGTTTGGTAGAAATCCACACGCGCGTTCTGCCAAAAGCACCATTTGCATGCATATCGTGTGGTTTTGCAGAAAACTGCGTCCGCGTCTACCAAAAGATGCATGCGCATGCTTAAAACGCGTTTTGGCACAAATCCATGTGCGGGTGCTAAAAGAGCAGCATCGGCATGCTTTTCACGTCGTTTGGTAGAAATCCACGCGCGCGTTCTGCCAAAAGCACCATTTGCATGCCTATCGTGTGGTTTTGCAGAAAACTGCGTCCGCGTCTACCAAAAGATGCATGCGCATGCTTAAAACGCGCTTTGGCACAAATCCATGTGCGGATGTTAAAAAGAGCAGCATCGGCATGCTTTTCACGTCGTTTGGTAGAAATCCACGCGCGCATTCTGCCAAAAGCACCATTTGCATGCATATCGTGTGGTTTTGCAGAAAACTGCGTCCGCGTCTACCAAAAGATGCATGTGCATGCTTAAAACGCGTTTTGGCACAAATCCATGTGCGGATGTTAAAAAGAGCAGCATCGGCATGCTTTTCACGTCGTTTGGTAGAAATCCACGCGCGCGTTCTGCCAAAAGCACCATTTGCATGCCTATCGTGTGGTTTTGCAGAAAACTGCGTCCGCGTCTACCAAAAGATGCATGCGCATGCTTAAAACGCGTTTTGGCACAAATCCATGTGCGGATGTTAAAAAGAGCAGCATCGGCATGCTTTTCACGTCGTTTGGTAGAAATCCACACGCGCGTTCTGCCAAAAGCACCATTTGCATGCATATCGTGTGGTTTTGCAGAAAACTGCGTCCGCGTCTACCAAAAGATGCATGCGCATGCTTAAAACGCGTTTTGGCACAAATCCATGTGCGGGTGCTAAAAAGAGCAGCATCGGCATGCTTTTCACGTCGTTTGGTAGAAATCCACACGCGCGTTCTGCTAAAAGCACCATTTGCATGCATATCGTGTGGTTTTGCAGAAAACTGCGTCCGCGTCTACCAAAAGATGCATGTGCATGCTAAAAACGCGTTTTGGCACAAATCCATGTGCGGATGTTAAAAAGAGCAGCATCGGCATGCTTTTCACGTCGTTTGGTAGAAATCCGCGCGCGCGTTCTGCCAAAAGCACCATCATGCATATCGTGTGGTTTTGCAGAAAACTGCGTCGGCGTCTACCAAAAGATGCATGCGCATGCTTAAAACGCGTTTTGGCACAAATCCATGTGCGGGTGCTAAAAAGAGCAGCATCGCATGCTTTTCACGTCGTTTGGTAGAAATCCGCGCGCGCGTTCTGCCAAAAGCACCATTTGCATGCCTATCGTGTGTTTTGCAGAAAACTGCGTCCGCGTCTACCAAAAGATGCATGGCATGCTTAAAACGCGTTTTGGCACAAATCCATGTGCGGATGTTAAAAAGAGCAGCATCGGCATGCTTTTCACGTCGTTTGGTAGAAATCCACACGCGCGTTCTGCCAAAAGCACCATTTGCATGCATATCGTGTGGTTTTGCAGAAAACTGCGTCGCGTCTACCAAAAGATGCATGCGCATGCTTAAAACGCGTTTTGGCACAAATCCATGTGCGGGTGCTAAAAAGAGCAGCATCGGCATGCTTTTCACGTCGTTTGGTAGAAATCCACACGCGCGTTCTGCTAAAAGCACCATTTGCATGCATATCGTGTGGTTTTGCAGAAAACTGCGTCCGCGTCTACCAAAAGATGCATGTGCATGCTAAAAACGCGTTTTGGCACAAATCCATGTGCGGATGTTAAAAAAGAGCAGCATCGGCATGCTTTTCACGTCGTTTGGTAGAAATCCGCGCGCGCGTTCTGCCAAAAGCACCATTTGCATGCATATCGTGTGGTTTTGCAAGAAACTGCGTCGGCGTCTACCAAAAGATGCATGCGCATGCTTAAAACGCGTTTTGGCACAAATCCATGTGCGGGTGCTAAAAAGAGCAGCATCGCATGCTTTTCACGTCGTTTGGTAGAAATCCACACGCGCGTTCTGCCAAAAGCACCATTTGCATGCATAATCGTGTGGTTTTGCAGAAAACTGCGTCCGCGTCTACCAAAAGATGCATGCGCATGCTTAAAACGTGTTTTGGCACAAATCCATGTGCGGATGTAAAAAGAGCAGCATCGGCATGCTTGTCACGTCGTTTGGTAGAAATCCACGCGCGCGTTCTGCCAAAACCTACCATTTGCATGCATATCGTGTGGTTTTGCAGAAAACTGCGTCCGCATCTACCAAAAGATGCATGCGCATGCTTAAAACGCGTTTTGGCACAAATCCATGTGCGGGTGCTAAAAAGAGCAGCATCGGCATGCTTTTCACGTCGTTTGGTAGAAATCCACACGCGCGTTCTGCCAAAAGCACCATTTGCATGCATATCGTGTGGTTTTGCAGAAAACTGACGTCCGCGTCTACCAAAAGATGCAGTGCATGCTAAAAACGCGTTTTAGGGCACAAATCCATGTGCGGATGTTAAAAAGAGCTGCATCGGCATGCTTTTCACGTCGTTTGGTAGAAATCCACACGCGCGTTCTGCCAAAAGCACCATTTGCATGCTTATCGTGTGGTTTTGCAGAAAAACTGCGTCCGCGTCTACCAAAAGATGCATGCGCATGCTTAAAACGCGCTTTGGCACAAATCCATGTGCGGATGTTAAAAAGAGCAGCATCGGCATGCTTTTCACGTCGTTTGGTAGAAATCCACACGCGCTTCTGCCAAAAGCACCATTTGCATGCATATCGTGTGGTTTTGCAGAAAACTGCGTCCGCGTCTACCAAAGATGCATGCGCATGCTTAAAACGCGCTTTGGCACAAATCCATGTGCGGATGTTAAAAAGAGCAGCATCGGCATGCTTTTCACGTCGTTTGGTAGAAATCCACGCGCGCGTTCTGCCAAAAGCACCATTTGCATGCATATCGTGTGGTTTTGCAGAAAACTGCGTCCGCGTCTACCAAAAGATTCATGCGCATGCTTAAAACGCGTTTTGGCACAAATCCATGTGCGATGTTAAAAAGAGCAGCATCGGCATGCTTTTCACGTCGTTTGGTAGAAATCCACGCGCGCGTTCTGCCAAAAGCACCATTTGCATGCCTATCGTGTGGTTTCGCAAGAAAACTGCGTCCGCGTCTACCAAAAGATGCATGCGCATGCTTAAAACGCGTTTGGCACAAATCCATGTGCGGATGTTAAAAAGAGCAGCATCGGCATGCTTTTCCACGTCGTTTGGTAGAAATCCACACGCGCGTTCTGCCAAAAGCACCATTTGCATGCATATCGTGTGGTTTTGCAGAAAACTGCGTCCGCGTCTACCAAAAGATGCATGCGCATGCTTAAAACGCGTTTTGGCACAAATCCATGTGCGGGTGCTAAAAAGAGCAGGCATCGGCATGCTTTTCACGTCGTTTGGTAGAAATCCACACGCGCGTTCTGCCCAAAAGCACCATTTGCATGCATAGTCGTGGTTTTGCAGAAACTGCGTCCGCGTCTACCAAAAGATGCATGCGCATGCTTAAAACGCGTTTTGGCATAAATCCATGGGCGGGATGTTAAAAAGAGCAGCATCGGCATGCTTTTCACGTCGTTTGGTAGAAATCCACGCGCGCGTTCTGCCAAAACCACCATTTGCATGCATATCGTGTGGTTTTGCAGAAAACTGCGTCCGCATCTACCAAAAGATGCATGCGCATGCTTAAAAACGCGTTTTGGCACAAATCCATGTGCGGGTGCTAAAAGAGCAGCATCGGCATGCTTTTCACGTCGTTTGGTAGAAATCCACACGCGCGTTCTGCAAAAGCACCATTTGCATGCATATCGTGTGGTTTTGCAGAAAACTGCGTCCGCGTCTACCAAAAGATGCATGGCGCATGCTTAAAACGCGTTTTGGCACAAATCCATGTGCGGGTGCTAAAAAGAGCAGCATCGGCATGCTTTTCCACGTCGTTTGGTAGAAAATCCACGCGCGCGTTCTGCCAAAAGCACCATTTGCATGCATATCGTGTAGTTTTGCAGAAAACTGCGTCCGCGTCTACCAAAAGATGCATGCGCATGCTTAAAACGCGCTTTGGCACAAATCCATGTGCGGATGTTAAAAAGAGCAGCATCGGCATGCTTTTCACGTCGTTTGGTAGAAATCCACGCGCGCGTTCTGCCAAAAGCACCATTTGCATGCATATCGTGTGGTTTTGCAGAAAACTGCGTCCGCGTCTACCAAAAGATGCATGCGCATGCTTAAAACGCGTTTTTGCACAAATCCATGTGCGGATGTTAAAAAGAGCAGCATCGCATGCTTTTTCACGTCGTTTGGTAGAATCCACGCGTGCGTTCTGCCAAAAGCACCATTTGCATGCCTATCGTGTGGTTTTGCAGAAAACTGCGTCCGCGTCTACCAAAAGATGCATGCGCATGCTTAAAACGCGTTTTGGGCACAAATCCATGTGCGGATGTTAAAAAGAGCAGCATCGGCATGCTTTTCACGTCGTTTGGTAGAAATCCACGCGCGCGTTCTGCAAAAGCACCATTTGCATGCCTATCGTGTGGTTTCGCAGAAAAACTGCGTCCGCGTCTACCAAAAGATGCATGCGCATGCTTAAAACGCGTTTTGGCACAAATCCATGTGCGGATGTTAAAAAGAGCAGCATCGGCATGCTTTTCACGTCGTTTGGTAGAAATCCACACGCGCGTTCTGCAAAAGCACCATTTGCATGCATATCGTGTGTTTTGCAGAAAACTGCGTCCGCGTCTACCAAAAGATGCATGCGCATGCTTAAAACGCGTTTTGGCACAAATCCATGTGCGGGTGCTAAAAAGAGCAGCATCGGCATGCTTTTCACGTCGTTTGGTAGAAATCCACACGCGCGTTCTGCCAAAAGCACCATTTGCATGCATATCGTGTGGTTTTTGCAGAAAACTGCGTCCGCGTCTACCAAAAGATGCATGCGCATGCTTAAAAACGCGTTTTGGCACAAATCCATGTGCGGATGTTAAAAAGAGCAGCATCGGCATGCTTTTCACGTCGTTGGTAGAAATCCACGCGCGCGTTCTGCCAAAACCACCATTTGCATGCATATCGTGTGGTTTTGCAGAAAACTGCGTCCGCATCTACAAAAGATGCATGCGCATGCTTAAAACGCGTTTTGGCACAAATCCATGTGCGGTGCTAAAAAGAGCAGCATCGGCATGCTTTTCACGTCGTTTGTAGAAATCCACATGCGCGTTCTGCCAAAAGCACCATTTGCATGCATATCGTGTGGTTTTGCAGAAAACTGCGTCCGCGTCTACCAAAAGATGCATGTGCATGCTAAAAACGCGTTTTGGCACAAATCCATGTGCGGATGTTAAAAAGAGCAGCATCGGCATGCTTTTCACGTCGTTTGGTAGAAATCCACACGCGCGTTCTGCCAAAAGCACCATTTGCATGCATATCGTTTGGTTTTGCAGAAAACTGCGTCCGCGTCTACCAAAAGATGCATGTGCATGCTAAAAACGCGTTTTGGCACAAATCCATGTGCGGATGTTTAAAAAGAGCAGCATCGGCATGCTTTTCACGTCGTTTGGTAGAAATCCACGCGCGCGTTCTGCCAAAAGCACCATTTGCATGCCTATCGTGTGGTTTTGCAGAAAACTGCGTCCGCATCTACCAAAAGATGCATGCGCATGCTTAAAACGCGTTTTGGCACAAATCCATGTGCGGATGCTAAAAAGAGCAGCATCGGCATGCTTTTCACGTCGTTTGTAGAAATCCACACGCGCGTTCTGCCAAAAGCACCATTGCATGCATATCGTGTGGTTTTGCAGAAAACTGCGTCCGCGTCTACCAAAAGATGCATGTGCATGCTAAAAACGCGTTTTGGCACAAATCCATGTGCGGATGTTAAAAAGAGCAGCATCGGCATGCTTTTCACGTCGTTTGGTAGAAATCCACACGCGCGTTCTGCCAAAAGCACCATTTGCATGCATATCGTGTGGTTTTGCAGAAAACTGCGTCCGCGTCTACCAAAGATGCATGTGCATGCTAAAAAACGCGTTTTGGCACAAATCCATGTGCGGATGTTAAAAAGAGCAGCATCGGCATGCTTTTCACGTCGTTTGGTAGAAATCCACACGCGCGTTCTGCCAAAAGCACCATTTGCATGCATATCGTTTGTATTGCAGAAAACTGCGTCGGTCTACCAAAAGATGCATGTGCATGCTAAAAACGCGTTTTGGGCACAAATCCATGTGCGGAGTTTAAAAGAGCAGCATCGGCATGCTTTTCACGTCGTTTGGTAGAAATCCACGCGCGCGTTCTGCCAAAAGCACCATTTGCATGCCTATCGTGTGGTTTTGCAGAAAACTGCGTCCGCATCTACCAAAAGATGCATGCGCATGCTTAAAACGCGTTTTGGCACAAATCCATGTGCGGTGCTAAAAAGAGCAGCATCGGCATGCTTTTCACGTCGTTTGGTAGAAATCCACACGCGCGTTCTGCCAAAAGCACCATTTGCATGCATATCGTGTGGTTTTGCAGAAAACTGCGTCCGCGTTACCAAAAGATGCATGTGCATGCTAAAAACGCGTTTTGGCACAAATCCATGTGCGGATGTTAAAAAGAGCAGCATCGGCATGCTTTTCACGTCGTTTGGTAGAAATCCACACGCGCGTTCTGCCAAAAGCACCATTTGCATGCATATCGTGTGGTTTTGCAGAAACTGCGTCCGCGTCTACCAAAAGATGCATGTGCATGCTAAAAACGCGTTTTGGCACAAATCCATGTGCGGATTTTAAAAAGAGCAGCATCGGCATGCTTTTCACGTCGTTTGTAGAAATCCACACGCGCGTTCTGCCAAAAGCACCATTTGCATGCATATCGTGTGGTTTTGCAGAAAACTGTGTTCCGCGTCTACCAAAAGATGCATGCGCATGCTTAAAACGCGCTTTGGCACAAATCCATGTGCGGATGTTAAAAGAGCGACATCGGCATGCTTTTCACGTCGTTTGGTAGAAATCCACACGCGTTCTGCCAAAGCAACCATTTGCATGCATATCGTGTGGTTTTGCAGAAAACTGCGTCCGCGTCTACCAAAAGATGCATGTGCATGCTAAAAACGCGTTTTGGCACAAATCCATGTGCGGATGTTAAAAAGAGCAGCATCGGCATGCTTTTCACGTCGTTTGGTAGAAATACACACGCGCGTTCTGCCAAAAGCACCATTTGCATGCATATCGTGTGGTTTTTGCAGAAAACTGCGTCCGCGTCTACCAAAGAGAATGCATGCCATGCTTTAAAACGCGCTTTGGCACAAATCCATGTGCGGATGTTAAAAGAGCAGCATCGGCATGCTTTTCACGTCGTTTGGTAGAAATCCACGCGCGCGTTCTGCCAAAAGCACCATTTGCATGCATATCGTGTGGTTTTGCAGAAAACTGCGTCCGCGTCTACCAAAGATGCATGCGCATGCTTAAAACGCGTTTTTGCACAAATCCATGTGCGGATGTAAAAAGAGCAGCATCGCATGCTTTTCACGTCGTTTGGTAGAAATCCACGCGTGCGTTCTCCCAAAAGCACCATTTGCATGCGCACCATTTGCATGCCTATCGTGTGGTTTTGCAGAAAACTGCGTCCGCGTCTACCAAAAGATGCATGCGCATGCTTAAAACGCGTTTTTGGCACAAATCCATGTGCGGATGTTAAAAAGAGCAGCATCGGCATGCTTTTCACGTCGTTTGGTAGAAATCCACGCGCGCGTTCTGCCAAAACCACCATTTGCATGCATATCGTGTGGTTTTGCAGAAAACTG
>NW_027460704.1:0-40430 GCF_050947875.1 Dermacentor variabilis | reverse complement strand
TGCCAAAACGCGTTTTTAGCATGCACACGCATGTTTTGGTAGACGCGGACGCAGTTTTCTGCAAAACCACACGATATGCATTCAAATGGTGCTTTTGGCAGAACGCGCACGTGGATTTTTACCAAACGAAGTGAAAAGCATGCCGATGCTGCTCTTGTTAGCACCCGCACATGGATTTGTTCCAAAACGCGTTTTAAGTATGCACATGCATCTTTTGGTAGACGCGGACGCAGTTTTCTGCAAAACCACACGATATGCATGCAAATGGTGCTTTTGGCAGAACGCGCACGTGGATTTCCACCAAACGACGTGAAAAGCATGCCGATGCTGCTCTTTTTAGCACCCGCACATGGATTTGTGACAAAACGCGTTTTAAGCATGCACATGCATCTTTTGGTAGACGCGGACGCAGTCTTCTGCAAAACCACACGATATCCATGCAAATGGTGCTTTTGGCAGAACGCGCACGTGGATTTCTACCAACCGACGTGAAAAGCATGCCGATGCTGCTCTTTTTAGCACCCGCACATGCATTTGTGCCAAAACGCGTTTTAAGCATGCACATGCATCTTTTGGTAGACGCGGACGCAGTTTTCTGCAAAACCACACGATATGCATGCAAATGGTGCTTTTATCAGAACGCGCACGTGGATTTCTACCAAACGACGTGAAAAGCATGCCGATGCTGCTCTTTTTAGCACCCGCACATGGATTTGTGCCAAAACGCGTTTTAAGCATGCACATGCATCTTTTGGTAGACGCGGACGCAGTTTTCTGCAAAACCACATGATATGCATGCAAACGGTGCTTTTGGCAGAACGCGCACCTGTATTTCTACCAAACGACGTGAAAAGCATGCCGATGCTGCTCTTTTTAGCACCCGCACATGGATTAGTGCCAAAACGCGTTTTTAGCATGCACACGCATGTTTTGGTAGACGCGGACGCAGTTTTCTGCAAAACCACACGATATGCATTCAAATGGTGCTTTTGGCAGAACGCGCACGTGGATTTCTACCAAACGAAGTGAAAAGCATGCCGATGCTGCTCTTGTTAGCACCCGCACATGGATTTGTTCCAAAACGCGTTTTAAGTATGCACATGCATCTTTTGGTAGACGCGGACGCAGTTTTCTGCAAAACCACACGATATGCATGCAAATGGTGCTTTTGGAAGAACGCGCACGTGGATTTCTACCAAACGACGTGAAAAGCATGCCGATGCTGCTCTTTTTAGCACCCGCACATGGATTTGTGCCAAAACGCGTTTTAAGCATCCACATGCATCTTTTGGTAGACGCGAACGCAGTTTTCTGCAAAACGACACGATATGCATCCAAATGGTGCTTTTCGCAGAACGCGCACGTGAATTTCTACCAAACGACGTGAAAAGCATGCCGATGCTGCTCTTTTTAGCACCCGCACATGGATTTGTGCCAAAACGCGTTTTAAGCATGCACATGCATCTTTTGCTAGACGCGGACGCAGTTTTCTGCAAAACCACACGATATGCATGCAAATGGTGCTTTTGGCAGAACGCGCACGTGGATTTCTACCAAACGACGTGAAAAGCATGCCGATGCTGCTCTTGTTAGCACCCGCAAATGGATTTGTGCCAAAACGCGTTTTAAGCATGCACATGCATCTTTTGGTGGACGCGGACGCAGTTTTCTGCAAAACCACACGATATGCATGCAAACGGTGCTTTTGGTAGAGCGCGCACGTATATTTCTACCAAACGACGTGAAAAGCATGCCGATGCTGCTCTTTTTAGCACCCGCACATGGATTTGTGCCAAAACGCATTTTAAGCATGCACATGCATCTTTTGGTAGACGCGGACGCAGTTTTCTGCAAAACCACACGATATGCATGCAAATGGTGCTTTTGGCAGAACGCGCACGTGGATTTCTACCAAACGACGAGAAAAGCATGCCGATGCTGCTCTTTTTAGCTCCCGCACATGGATTTGTGCCAAAATGCGTTTTAAGCATGCACATGCATCTTTTGTTATACGCGGACGCAGTTTTCTGCAAAACCACACGATATGCATGCAAATGGTGCTTTTGGCAGAACGCGCGCGTGGATTTCTACCAAACGACGTGAAAAGCATGCCGATGCTGCTCTTTTTAGCACCCGCACATGGATTTGTGCCAAAACGCGTTTTAAGCATGCACATGCATCTTTTGGTAGACGCGGACGCAGTTTTCTGCAAAAGCACACGATATGCATGCAAATGGTGCTTTTGGCAGAACGCGCACGTGGATTTCTACCAAACGACGTGAAAAGCATGCCGATGCTGCTCTTTTTAGCACCCGCACATGGATTTGTGCCAAAACGCGTTTTAAGCATGCACATGCATCTTTTGGTAGACGCGGACGCAGTTTTCTGCAAAACCACACGATATGCATGCAAATGGTGCTGTTGGCAGAACGCGCACGTGGATTTCTACCAAACGACGTGAAAAGCATGCCGATGCTGCTCTTTTTAGCACCCGCACATGGATTTGTGCCAAAACGCGTTTTAAGCATGCACATGCATCTTTTGGTAGACGCGGACGCAGTTTTCTGCAAAACGACACGATATGCATGCAAATGGTGCTTTTGGCAGAACGCGCACGTGGATTTATACCAAACGACGTGAAAAGCATGCCGATGCTGCTCTTTTTAGCACCCGCACATAGATTCGTGCCAAAACGCGTGTTAAGCATGCACACGCATCTTTTGGTAGACGCGGACGCAGTTTTCTGCAAAACCACACGATATGCATGCAAATGGTGCTTTTGGCAGAACGCGCACGTGGATTTCTACCAAACGACGTGAAAAGCATGCCGATGCTGCTCTTTTTAGCACCCGCACATGCATTTGTGCCAAAACGCGTTTTAAGCATGCACATGCATCTTTTGGTAGACGCGGACGCAGTTTTCTGCAAAACCACACGATATGCATGCAAATGGTGCTTTTTTCAGAACGCGCACGTGGATTTCTACCAAACGACGTGAAAAGCATGCCGATGCTGCTCTTTTTAGCACCCGCACATGGATTTGTGCCAAAACGCGTTTTAAGCATGCACATGCATCTTTTGGTAGACAAGGACGCAGTTTTCAGCAAAACCACACGATATGCATGCAAATGGTGCTTTTGGCAGAACGCGCACGTTGATTTCTACCAAACGACGTGAAAAGCATGCCGATGCTGCTCTTTTTAGCACCCGCACATGGATTTGTGACAAAACGCGTTTTAAGCATGCACATGCATCTTTTGGTAGACGCGGACGCAGTTTTCTGCAAAACCACACGATATGCATGCAAATGGTGCTTTTGGCAGAACGTGCACGTGGATTTCTACCAAACGACGTGAAAAGCATGCCGATGCTGCTCTTTTTAGCACCCGCACATGGATTTGTGCCAAAACGCGCGTTAAGCATGCACACGCATCTTTTGGTAGACGCGGACGCAGTTTTCTGCAAAACCACACGATATGCATGCAAATGGTGCTTTTGGTAGAACGCGCACGTGTATTTCTACCAAACGACGTGAAAAGCATGCCGATGCTGCTCTTTTTAGCACCCGCACATGGATTTGTGCCAAAACGCGTTTTAAGCATGCACGCGCATCTTTTGGTAGACGCGGACGCAGTTTTCTGCAAAACCACACGATATGCATGCAAATGGTGCTTTTGGCAGAACGCGCACGTGGATTTCTACCAAACGACGTGAAAAGCATGCCGATGCTGCTCTTTTTAGCACCCGCACATGGATTTGTGCCAAAACGCGTTTTAAGCATGCACGCGCATCTTTTGGTAGACGCGGCCGCAGTTTTCTGCAAAACCACATGATATGCATGCAAATGGTGCTTTTGGCAGAACGCGCACGTGGATTTCTACCAAACGACGTGAAAAGCATGCCGATGCTGCTCTTTTAGCACCCGCACATGGATTTGTGCCAAAACGCGTTTTAAGCATGCACATGCATCTTTTGGTAGACGCGGACGCAGTTTTCTGCAAAACCACACGATATGCATGCAAATGGTGCTTTTGGCAGAACGCGCACGTGGATTTCTACCAAACGACGAGAAAAGCATGCCGATGCTGCTCTTTTTAGCTCCCGCACATGGATTTGTGCCAAAACGCGTTTTAAGCATGCACATGCATCTTTTGGTAGACGCGGACGCAGTTTTCTGCAAAACCACACGATATGCATGCAAATGGTGCTTTTGGCAGCACGCGCACGTGGATTTCTACCAAACGAC
The DNA here is from genome assembly GCF_050947875.1 of Dermacentor variabilis. Classification (NCBI taxonomy): domain Eukaryota; kingdom Metazoa; phylum Arthropoda; class Arachnida; order Ixodida; family Ixodidae; genus Dermacentor; species Dermacentor variabilis. Next base: position 36,184 of record NW_027460704.1, on the reverse strand, counting down.
GTGAAAAGCATGCCGATGCTGCTCTTTTTAGCACCCGCACATGGATTTGTGCCAAAACGCGTTTTAAGCATGCACATGCATCTTTTGGTAGACGCGGACGCAGTTTTCTGAAAAACCACGCGATATGCATGCAAATGGTGCTTTTGGCAGAACGCGCACGTGGATTTCTACCAAACGACGTGAAAAGCATGCCGATGCTGCTCTTTTTAGCACCCGCACATGGATTTGTGCCAAAACGCGTTTTAAGCATGCACATGCATCTTTTGGTAGACGCGGACGCAGTTTTCTGGAAAACCACACGATATGCATGCAAATGGTGCTTTTTGCAGAACGCGCACGTGGATTTCTACCAAACGACGTGAAAAGCATGCCGATGCTGCTCTTTTTAGCACCCGCACATGGATTTTTGACAAAAGGCGTTTTAAGCATGCACAGGCATCTTTTGGTAGACGCGGACGCAGTTTTCTGCAAAACCACACGATATGCATGCAAATGGTGCTTTTGGCAGAACGCGCACGTGGATTTCTACCAAACGACGTGAAAAGCATGCCGATGCTGCTCTTTTTAGCACCCGCACATAAATTTGTGCCAAAACGCGTGTTGAGCATGCACATGCATCTTTTGGTAGACGCGGACGCATTTTTCTGCAAAACCACATGATATACATGCAAATGGTGCTTTTGGCAGAACGCGCACGTGGATTTCTACCAAACGACGTGAAAAGCATGCCGATGCTGCTCTTTTTAGCACCCGCACATTGATTTGTGCCAAAACGCGTTTTAAGCATGCACACGCATCTTTTGGTAGACGCGGACGCAGTTTTCTGCAAACCCACACGATATGCATGCAAATGGTGCTTGTGGCAGAACGCGCACGTGGATTTCTACCAAACGACGTGAAAAGCATGCCGATGCTGCTCTTTTTAGCACCCGCACATGAATTTTTGACAAAAGGCGTTTTAAGCATGCACAGGCATCTTTTGGTAGACGCGGACGCAGTTTTCTGCAAAACCACACGATATGCATTAAAATGGTGCTTTTGGCAGAACGCGCACGTGGATTTCTACCAAACGACGTGAAAAGCATGCCGATGCTGCTCTTTTTAGCACCCGCACATAAATTTGTGCCAAAACGCGTGTTAAGCATGCACATGCATCTTTTGGTAGACGCGGACGCAGTTTTCTGCAAAACCACACGATATGCATGCAAATGGTGCTTTTGGCAGAACGCGCACGTGGATTTCTACCAAACGACGTGAAAAGCATGCCGATGCTGCTCTTTTTAGCACCCGCACATTGATTTGTGCCAAAACGCGTTTTAAGCATGCACACGCATCTTTTGGTAGACGCGGACGCAGTTTTCTGCAAAACCACACGATATGCATGCAAACGGTGCTTTTGGCAGAACGCGCACCTGTATTTCTACCAAACGACGTGAAAAGCATGCCGATGCTCCTCTTTTTAGCACCCGCACATGGATTAGTGCCAAAACGCGTTTTTAGCATGCACACGCATGTTTTGGTAGACGCGGACGCAGTTTTCTGCAAAACCACACGATATGCATGCAAATGGTGCTTTTGGCAGAACGCGCACGTGGATTTCTACCAAACGACGAGAAAAGCATGCCGATGCTGCTCTTTTTAGCTCCCGCACATGGATTTGTGCCAAAACGCGTTTTAAGCATGCACATGCATCTTTTGTTAGACGCGGACGCAGTTTTCTGCAAAACCACACGATATGCATGCAAATGGTGCTTTTGGCAGAACGCGCGCGTGGATTTCTACCAAACGACGTGAAAAGCATGCCGATGCTGCTCTTTTTAGCACCCGCACATGGATTTGTGCCAAAACGCGTTTTAAGCATGCACATGCATCTTTTGGTAGACGCGGACGCAGTTTTCTGCAAAACCACACGATATGCATGCAAATGGTGCTTTTGGCAGAACGCGCACGTGGATTTCTACCAAACGACGTGAAAAGCATGCCGATGTTGCTCTTTTTAGCACCCGCACATGGATTTGTGCCAAAACGCGTTTTAAGCATGCACATGCATCTTTTGGTAGACGCGGACGCAGTTTTCTGAAAAACCACGCGATATGCATGCAAATGGTGCTTTTGGCAGAACGCGCACGTGGATTTCTACCAAACGACGTGAAAAGCATGCCGATGCTGCTCTTTTTAGCACCCGCACATGGATTTGTGCCAAAACGCGTTTTAAGCATGCACACGCATCTTTTGGTAGACGCGGACGCAGTTTTCTGGAAAACCACACGATATGCATGCAAATGGTGCTTTTTGCAGAACGCGCACGTGGATTTCTACCAAACGACGTGAAAAGCATGCCGATGCTGCTCTTTTTAGCACCCGCACATGGATTTTTGACAAAAGACGTTTTAAGCATGCACAGGCATCTTTTGGTAGACGCGGACGCAGTTTTCTGCAAAACCACACGATATGCATGCAAATGGTGCTTTTGGCAGAACGCGCACGTGGATTTCTACCAAACGACGTGAAAAGGATGCCGATGCTGCTCTTTTTAGCACCCGCACATTGATTTGTGCCAAAACGCGTTTTAAGCATGCGCACGCATCTTTTGGTAGACGCGGACGCAGTTTTCTGCAAACCCACACGATATGCATGCAAATGGTGCTTGTGGCAGAACGCGCACGTGGATTTCTACCAAACGACGTGAAAAGCATGCCGATGCTGCTCTTTTTAGCACCCGCACATGAATTTTTGACAAAAGGCGTTTTAAGCATGCACAGGCATCTTTTGGTAGACGCGGACGCAGTTTTCTGCAAAACCACACGATATGCATTAAAATGGTGCTTTTGGCAGAACGCGCACGTGGATTTCTACCAAACGACGTGAAAAGCATGCCGATGCTGCTCTTTTTAGCACCCGCACATAAATTTGTGCCAAAACGCGTGTTAAGCATGCACATGCATCTTTTGGTAGACGCGGACGCAGTTTTCTGCAAAACCACACGATATGCATGCAAATGGTGCTTTTGGCAGAACGCGCACGTGGATTTCTACCAAACGACGTGAAAAGCATGCCGATGCTGCTCTTTTTAGCACCCGCACATTGATTTGTGCCAAAACGCGTTTTAAGCATGCACACGCATCTTTTGGTAGACGCGGACGCAGTTTTCTGCAAAACCACACGATATGCATGCAAACGGTGCTTTTGGCAGAACGCGCACCTGTATTTCTACCAAACGACGTGAAAAGCATGCCGATGCTCCTCTTTTTAGCACCCGCACATGGATTAGTGCCAAAACGCGTTTTTAGCATGCACACGCATGTTTTGGTAGACGCGGACGCAGTTTTCTGCAAAACCACACGATATGCATGCAAACGGTGCTTTTGGCAGAACGCGCACGTGGATTTCTACCAAACGACGTGAAAAGCATGCCGATGCTGCTCTTTTTAGCACCCGCACAGGGATTTGTGCCAAAACGCGTTTTAAGCATGCACATGCATCTTTTGGTAGACGCGGACGCAGTTTTCTGCAAAACCACACGATATGCATGCAAATGGTGCTTTTGGCAGAACGCGCACGTGGATTTCTACCAAACGACGTGAAAAGCATGCCGATGCTGCTCTTTTTAGCACCCGCACATGGATTTGTGCCAAAACGCGTTTTAAGCATGCACATGCATCTTTTGGTAGACGCGGACGCAGTTTTCTGCAAAACCACACGATATGCATGCAAATGGTGCTTTTGGCAGAACGCACACGTGGATTTCTACCAAACGACGTGAAAAGCATGCCGATGCTGCTCTTTTTAGCACCCGCACATGGATTTGTGCCAAAACGCGTTTTAAGCATGCACATGCATCTTTTGGTAGACGCGAACGCAGTTTTCTGCAAAACGACACGATATGCATGCAAATGGTGCCTTTCGCAGAACGCGCACGTGAATTTCTACCAAACCACGTGAAAAGCATGCCGATGCTGCTCTTTTTAGCACCCGCACATGGATTTGTGCCAAAAAGCGTTTTAAGCATGCACATGCATCTTTTGGTAGACGCGGACGCAGTTTTCTGCAAAACCACACGATATGCATGCAAATGGTGCTTTTGGCAGAACGCGCAAGTGGATTTCTACCAAACGACGTGAAAAGCATGCCGATGCTGCTCTTGTTAGCAGCCGCAAATGGATTTGTGCCAAAACGCGTTTTAAGCATGCACATGCATCTTTTGGTAGACGCGGACGCAGTTTTCTGCAAAACCACACGATATGCATGCAAACGGTGCTTTTGGTAGAACGCGCACGTATATTTCTACCAAACGACGTGAAAAGCATGCCGATGCTGCTCTTTTTAGCACCCGCACATGGATTTGTGCCAAAACGCGTTTTAAGCATGCACATGCATCTTTTGGTAGACGCGGACGCAGTTTTCTGCAAAACCACACGATATGCATGCAAATGGTGCTTTTGGCAGAACGCGCACGTGGATTTCTACCAAACGACGTGAAAAGCATGCCGATGCTGCTCTTTTTAGCACCCGCACATGGATTTGTGCCAAAACGCGTTTTAAGCATGCACACGCATCTTTTGGTAGACGCGGACGCAGTTTTCTGCAAAACCACACGATATGTATGCAAATGGTGCTTTTGGCAGAACGCGCACGTGGATTTCTACCAAACGACGTGAAAAGCATGCCGATGCTGCTCTTTTTAGCACCCGCACATGGATTTGTGCCAAAACGCGTTTTAAGCATGCACACGCATCTTTTGGTAGACGCGGACGCAGTTTTCTGCAAAACCACACGATATGCATGCAAATGGTGCTTTTGGCAGAACGCGCACGTGGATTTCTACCAAACGACGTGAAAAGCATGCCGATGCTGCTCTTTTTAGCACCCGCACATAAATTTGTGCCAAAACGCGTGTTAAGCATGCACATGCATCTTTTGGTAGACGCGGACGCAGTTTTCTGCAAAACCACACGATATGCATGCAAACGGTGCTTTTGGCAGAACGCGCACGTGGATTTCTACCAAACGACGTGAAAAGCATGACGATGCTGCTCTTTTTAGCACCCGCACAGGGATTTGTGCCAAAACGCGTTTTAAGCATGCACATGCATCTTTTGGTAGACGCGGACGCAGTTTTCTGCAAAACCACACGATATGCATGCAAATGGTGCTTTTGGCAGAACGCGCACGTGGATTTCTACCAAACGACGTGAAAAGCATGCCGATACTGCTCTTGCTAGCACCCGCACATGGATTTGTGCCAAAACGCGTTTTAAGCATGCACATGCATCTTTTGGTAGACGCGGACGCAGTTTTCTGCAAAACCACACGATATGCATGCAAATGGTGCTTTTGGCAGAACGCGCACGTGGATTTCTACCAAACGACGTGAAAAGCATGCCGATGCTGCTCTTTTTAGCACCCGCACATGGATTTGTGCCAAAACGCGTTTTAAGCATGCACATGCATCTTTTGGTAGACGCGGACGCAGTTTTCTGCAAAACCACACGATATGCATGCAAATGGTGCTTTTGGCAGAACGCGCAGGTGGATTTCTACCAAACGACGTGAAAAGCATGCCGATGCTGCTCTTTTTAGCACCCGCACAGGGATTTGTGCCAAAACGCGTTTTAAGCATGCACATGCATCTTTTGGTAGACGCGGACGCAGTTTTCTGCAAAACCACACGATATGCATGCAAATGGTGCTTTTGGCAGAACGCGCACGTGGATTTCTACCAAACGACGTGAAAAGCATGCCGATGCTGCTCTTTTTAGCACCCGCACATGGATTTGTGCCAATACGCGTTTTGAGCATGCACACGCATCTTTTGGTAGACGCGGACGCAGTTTTCTGCAAAACCACACGATATGCATGCAAATGGTGCTTTTGGCAGAACGCGCACGTGGATTTCTACCAAACGACGTGAAAAGCATGCCGATGCTGCTCTTTTTTAGCACCCGCACATGGATTTGTGCCAAAACGCGTTTTAAGCATGCACACGCATCTTTTGGTAGACGCGAACGCAGTTTTCTGCAAAACCACACGATATGCATGCAATTGGTGCTTTTGGCAGAACGCGCACGTGGATTTCTACCAAACGACGTGAAAAGCATGCCGATGCTGCTCTATTTAGCACCCGCACATAAATTTGTGCCAAAACGCGTGTTAAGCATGCACATGCATCTTTTGGAAGACGCGGACGCAGTTTTCTGCAAAACCACACGATATGCATGCAAACGGTGCTTTTGGCAGAACGCGCACGTGGATTTCTACCAAACGACGTGAAAAGCATGCCGATGCTGCTCTTTTTAGCACCCGCACAGGGATTTGTGCCAAAACGCGTTTTAAGCATGCACATGCATCTTTTGGTAGACGCGGACGCAGTTTTCTGCAAAACCACACGATATGCATGCAAATGGTGCTTTTGGCAGAACGCGCACGTGGATTTCTACCAAACGACGTGAAAAGCATGCCGATACTGCTCTTGTTAGCACCCGCACATGGATTTGTGCCAAAACGCGTTTTAAGCATGCACATGCATCTTTTGGTAGACGCGGGCGCAGTTTTCTGCAAAACCACACGATATGCATGCAAATGGTGCTTTTGGCAGAACGCGCACGTGGATTTCTACCAAACGACGTGAAAAGCATGCCGATGCTGCTCTTTTTAGCACCCGCACATGGATTTGTGCCAAAACGCGTTTTAAGCATGCACATGCATCTTTTGGTAGACGCGAACGCAGTTTTCTGCAAAACGACACGATATGCATGCAAATGGTGCTTTTGGCAGAACGCGCACGTGAATTTCTACCAAACGACGTGAAAAGCATGCCGATGCTGCTCTTTTTAGCACCCGCACATGGATTTGTGCCAAAACGCGTTTTAAGCATGCACATGCATCTTTTGGTAGACGCGGACGCAGTTTTCTGCAAAACCACACGATATGCATGCAAATGGTGCTTTTGGCAGAACGCGCAGGTGGATTTCTACCATACGACGTGAAAAGCATGCCGATGCTGCTCTTTTTAGCACCCGCACAGGGATTTGTGCCAAAACGCGTTTTAAGCATGCACATGCATCTTTTGGTAGACGCGGACGCAGTTTTCTGCAAAACCACACGATATGCATGCAAATGGTGATTTTGGCAGAACGCGCACGTGGATTTCTACCAAACGACGTGAAAAGCATGCCGATGCTGCTCTTTTTAGCACCCGCACATGGATTTGTGCCAAAACGCGTTTTAAGCATGCACATGCATCTTTTGGTAGACGCGGACGCAGTTTTCTGCAAAACCACACGATATGCATGCAAATGGTGCTTTTGGCAGAACGCGCAGGTGGATTTCTACCAAACGACGTGAAAAGCATGCCGATGCTGCTCTTTTTAGCACCCGCACAGGGATTTGTGCCAAAACGCGTTTTAAGCATGCACATGCATCTTTTGGTAGACGCGGACGCAGTTTTCTGCAAAACCACACGATATGCATGCAAATGGTGATTTTGGCAGAACGCGCACGTGGATTTCTACCAAACGACGTGAAAAGCATGCCGATGCTGCTCTTTTTAGCACCCGCACATGGATTTGTGCCAAAACGCGTTTTAAGCATGCACGTGCATCTTTTGGTAGACGCGAACGCAGTTTTCTGCAAAACGACACGATATGCATGCAAATGGTGCTTTTGGCAGAACGCGCACGTGAATTTCTACCAAACGACGTGAAAAGCATGCCGATGCTGCTCTTTTTAGCACCCGCACATGGATTTGTGCCAAAACGCGTTTTAAGCATGCACATGCATCTTTTGGTAGACGCGGACGCAGTTTTCTGAAAAACCACACGATATGCATGCAAATGGAGCTTTTGGCAGAACGCGCAGGTGGATTTCTACCAAACGACGTGAAAAGCATGCCGATGCTTCTCTTTTTAGCACCCTCACATTGATTTGTGCCCAAACTTGTTTTAAGCATGCACATGCATCTTTTGGTAGACGCGGACGCAGTTTTCTGCAAAACCACACGATATGCATGCAAACGGTGCTTTTGGTAGAACGCGCACGTATATTTCTACCAAATGACGTGAAAAGCATGCCGATGCTGCTCTTTTTAGCACCCGCACATGGATTTGTGCCAAAACGCGTTTTAAGCATGCACATGCATATTTTGGTAGACGCGGACGCAGTTTTCTGCAAAACCACACGATATGCATGCAAATGGTGCTTTTGGCAGAACGCGCACGTGGATTTCTACCAAACGACGTGAAAAGCATGCCGATGCTGCTCTTTTTAGCACCCGCACATGGATTTGTGCCAAAACGCGTTTTAAGCATGCACATGCATCTGTTGGTAGACGCGGACGCAGTTTTCTGCAAAACCACACGATATGCATGCAAATGGTGCTTTTGGCAAAACGCGCACGTGGATTTCTACCAAACGACGTGAAAAGCATGCCGATGCTGCTCTTTTTAGCACCCGCACATGGATTTGCGCCAAAACGCGTTTTAAGCATGCACATGCATCTTTTGGTAGAAGCGGACGCAGTTTTCTGCAAAATCACACGATATGCATGCAAATGGTGCTTTTGGCAGAACGCGCACGTGCATTTCTACCAAACAACGTGAAAAGCATGCCGATGAGCTCTTTTTAGCACCCGCACATGGATTTGTGCCAAAACGCGTTTTAAGCATACACATGCATCTTTTGGTAGACGCGGACGCAGTTTTCTGCAAAACCTCACGATATGCATGCAAATGGTGCTTTTGGCAGAACGCGCACGTGGATTTCCACCAAACGACGTGAAAAGCATGCCGATGCTGCTCTTTTTAGCACCCGCACAGGGATTTGTGCCAAAACGCGTTTTAAGCATGCACATGCATCTTTTGGTAGACGCGAACGCAGTTTTCTGCAAAACGACACGATATGCATGCAAATGGTGCTTTTGGCAGAACGCGCACGTGAATTTCTACCAAACGACGTGAAAAGCATGCCGATGCTGCTCTTTTTAGCACCCGCACATGGATTTGTGCCAAAACGCGTTTTAAGCATGCACATGCATCTTTTGGTAGACGCGGACGCAGTTTTCTGAAAAACCACACGATATGCATGCAAATGGAGCTTTTGGCAGAACGCGCAGGTGGATTTCTACCAAACGACGTGAAAAGCATGCCGATGCTTCTCTTTTTAGCACCCTCACATTGATTTGTGCCCAAACTTGTTTTAAGCATGCACATGCATCTTTTGGTAGACGCGGACGCAGTTTTCTGCAAAACCACACGATATGCATGCAAACGGTGCTTTTGGTAGAACGCGCACGTATATTTCTACCAAATGACGTGAAAAGCATGCCGATGCTGCTCTTTTTAGCACCCGCACATGGATTTGTGCCAAAACGCGTTTTAAGCATGCACATGCATATTTTGGTAGACGCGGACGCAGTTTTCTGCAAAACCACACGATATGCATGCAAATGGTGCTTTTGGCAGAACGCGCACGTGGATTTCTACCAAACGACGTGAAAAGCATGCCGATGCTGCTCTTTTTAGCACCCGCACATGGATTTGTGCCAAAACGCGTTTTAAGCATGCACATGCATCTGTTGGTAGACGCGGACGCAGTTTTCTGCAAAACCACACGATATGCATGCAAATGGTGCTTTTGGCAAAACGCGCACGTGGATTTCTACCAAACGACGTGAAAAGCATGCCGATGCTGCTCTTTTTAGCACCCGCACATGGATTTGCGCCAAAACGCGTTTTAAGCATGCACATGCATCTTTTGGTAGAAGCGGACGCAGTTTTCTGCAAAATCACACGATATGCGTGCAAATGGTGCTTTTGGCAGAACGCGCACGTGCATTTCTACCAAACAACGTGAAAAGCATGCCGATGAGCTCTTTTTAGCACCCGCACATGGATTTGTGCCAAAACGCGTTTTAAGCATACACATGCATCTTTTGGTAGACGCGGACGCAGTTTTCTGCAAAACCTCACGATATGCAGGCAAATGGTGCTTTTGGCAGAACGCGCACGTGGATTTCCACCAAACGACGTGAAAAGCATGCCGATGCTGCTCTTTTTAGCACCCGCACAGGGATTTGTGCCAAAACGCGTTTTAAGCATGCACATGCATCTTTTGGTAGACGCGGACGCAGTTTTCTGCAAAACCACACGATATGCATGCAAATGGTGCTTTTGGCAGAACGCGCACGTGGATTTCTACCAAACGACGTGAAAAGCATGCCGATGCTGCTCTTTTTAGCACCCGCACATGGATTTGTGCCAATACGCGTTTTGAGCATGCACACGCATCTTTTGGTAGACGCGGACGCAGTTTTCTGCAAAACCACACGATATGCATGCAAATGGTGCTTTTGGCAGAACGCGCACGTGGATTTCTACCAAACGACGTGAAAAGCATGCCGATGCTGCTCTTTTTTAGCACCCGCACATGGATTTGTGCCAAAACGCGTTTTAAGCATGCACACGCATCTTTTGGTAGACGCGAACGCAGTTTTCTGCAAAACCACACGATATGCATGCAATTGGTGCTTTTGGCAGAACGCGCACGTGGATTTCTACCAAAAGACGTGAAAAGCATGCCGATGCTGCTCTATTTAGCACCCGCACATAAATTTGTGCCAAAACGCGTGTTAAGCATGCACATGCATCTTTTGGTAGACGCGGACGCAGTTTTCTGCAAAACCACACGATATGCATGCAAACGGTGCTTTTGGCAGAACGCGCACGTGGATTTCTACCAAACGACGTGAAAAGCATGCCGATGCTGCTCTTTTTAGCACCCGCACAGGGATTTGTGCCAAAACGCGTTTTAAGCATGCACATGCATCTTTTGGTAGACGCGGACGCAGTTTTCTGCAAAACCACACGATATGCATGCAAATGGTGCTTTTGGCAGAACGCGCACGTGGATTTCTACCAAACGACGTGAAAAGCATGCCGATACTGCTCTTGTTAGCACCCGCACATGGATTTGTGCCAAAACGCGTTTTAAGCATGCACATGCATCTTTTGGTAGACGCGGGCGCAGTTTTCTGCAAAACCACACGATATGCATGCAAATGGTGCTTTTGGCAGAACGCGCACGTGGATTTCTACCAAACGACGTGAAAAGCATGCCGATGCTGCTCTTTTTAGCACCCGCACATGGATTTGTGCCAAAACGCGTTTTAAGCATGCACATGCATCTTTTGGTAGACGCGAACGCAGTTTTCTGCAAAACGACACGATATGCATGCAAATGGTGCTTTTGGCAGAACGCGCACGTGAATTTCTACCAAACGACGTGAAAAGCATGCCGATGCTGCTCTTTTTAGCACCCGCACATGGATTTGTGCCAAAACGCGTTTTAAGCATGCACATGCATCTTTTGGTAGACGCGGACGCAGTTTTCTGCAAAACCACACGATATGCATGCAAATGGTGCTTTTGGCAGAACGCGCAGGTGGATTTCTACCAAACGACGTGAAAAGCATGCCGATGCTGCTCTTTTTAGCACCCGCACAGGGATTTGTGCCAAAACGCGTTTTAAGCATGCACATGCATCTTTTGGTAGACGCGGACGCAGTTTTCTGCAAAACCACACGATATGCATGCAAATGGTGATTTTGGCAGAACGCGCACGTGGATTTCTACCAAACGACGTGAAAAGCATGCCGATGCTGCTCTTTTTAGCACCCGCACATGGATTTGTGCCAAAACGCGTTTTAAGCATGCACATGCATCTTTTGGTAGACGCGGACGCAGTTTTCTGCAAAACCACACGATATGCATGCAAATGGTGCTTTTGGCAGAACGCGCAGGTGGATTTCTACCAAACGACGTGAAAAGCATGCCGATGCTGCTCTTTTTAGCACCCGCACAGGGATTTGTGCCAAAACGCGTTTTAAGCATGCACATGCATCTTTTGGTAGACGCGGACGCAGTTTTCTGCAAAACCACACGATATGCATGCAAATGGTGATTTTGGCAGAACGCGCACGTGGATTTCTACCAAACGACGTGAAAAGCATGCCGATGCTGCTCTTTTTAGCACCCGCACATGGATTTGTGCCAAAACGCGTTTTAAGCATGCACATGCATCTTTTGGTAGACGCGAACGCAGTTTTCTGCAAAACGACACGATATGCATGCAAATGGTGCTTTTGGCAGAACGCGCACGTGAATTTCTACCAAACGACGTGAAAAGCATGCCGATGCTGCTCTTTTTAGCACCCGCACATGGATTTGTGCCAAAACGCGTTTTAAGCATGCACATGCATCTTTTGGTAGACGCGGACGCAGTTTTCTGAAAAACCACACGATATGCATGCAAATGGAGCTTTTGGCAGAACGCGCAGGTGGATTTCTACCAAACGACGTGAAAAGCATGCCGATGCTTCTCTTTTTAGCACCCTCACATTGATTTGTGCCCAAACTTGTTTTAAGCATGCACATGCATCTTTTGGTAGACGCGGACGCAGTTTTCTGCAAAACCACACGATATGCATGCAAACGGTGCTTTTGGTAGAACGCGCACGTATATTTCTACCAAATGACGTGAAAAGCATGCCGATGCTGCTCTTTTTAGCACCCGCACATGGATTTGTGCCAAAACGCGTTTTAAGCATGCACATGCATATTTTGGTAGACGCGGACGCAGTTTTCTGCAAAACCACACGATATGCATGCAAATGGTGCTTTTGGCAGAACGCGCACGTGGATTTCTACCAAACGACGTGAAAAGCATGCCGATGCTGCTCTTTTTAGCACCCGCACATGGATTTGTGCCAAAACGCGTTTTAAGCATGCACATGCATCTGTTGGTAGACGCGGACGCAGTTTTCTGCAAAACCACACGATATGCATGCAAATGGTGCTTTTGGCAAAACGCGCACGTGGATTTCTACCAAACGACGTGAAAAGCATGCCGATGCTGCTCTTTTTAGCACCCGCACATGGATTTGCGCCAAAACGCGTTTTAAGCATGCACATGCATCTTTTGGTAGAAGCGGACGCAGTTTTCTGCAAAATCACACGATATGCATGCAAATGGTGCTTTTGGCAGAACGCGCACGTGCATTTCTACCAAACAACGTGAAAAGCATGCCGATGAGCTCTTTTTAGCACCCGCACATGGATTTGTGCCAAAACGCGTTTTAAGCATACACATGCATCTTTTGGTAGACGCGGACGCAGTTTTCTGCAAAACCTCACGATATGCATGCAAATGGTGCTTTTGGCAGAACGCGCACGTGGATTTCCACCAAACGACGTGAAAAGCATGCCGATGCTGCTCTTTTTAGCACCCGCACATGGATTTGTGACGAAACGCGTTTTAAGCATGCACATGCATCTTTTGGTAGACGCGGACGCAGTTTTCTGCAAAACCACACGATATCCATGCAAATGGTGCTTTTGGCAGAACGCGCACGTGGATTTCTACCAAACGACGTGAAAAGCATGCCGATGCTGCTCTTTTTAGCACCCGCACATGGATTTGTGCCAAAACGCGTTTTAAGCATGCACATGCATCTTTTGGTAGACGCGGACGCAGTTTTCTGCAAAACCACACGATATGCATGCAAATGGTGCTTTTGGCAGAACGCGCACGTGGATTTCTACCAAACGACGTGAAAAGCATGACGATGCTGCTCTTTTTAGCACCCCCACATGGATTTGTGCCAAAACGCGTTTTAAGCATGCACACGCATCTTTTGGTAGACGCGGACGCAGTTTTCTGAAAAACCACACGATATGCATGCAAATGGTGCTTTTGGCAGAACGCGCGCGTGGATTTCTACCAAACGACGTGAAAAGCATGCCGATGCTGCTCTTTTTAGCACCCGCACATGGATTTGTGCCAAAACGCGTTTTAAGCATGCACATACATCTTTTGGTAGACGCGGACGCAGTTTTCTGCAAAACCACACGATATGCATGCAAATGGTGCTTTTGGCAGAACGCGCACGTGGATTTCTACCAAACGACGTGAAAAGCATGCCGATGCTGCTCTTTTTAGCACCCGCACATGGATTTGTGCCAAAACGCGTTTTAAGCATGCACATGCATCTTTTGGTAGACGCGGACGCAGTTTTCTTCAAAACCACACGATATGCATGCAAATGGTGCTTTTGGCAGAACGCGCACGTGGATTTCTACCAAACAAAGTGAAAAGCATGCCGATGCTGCTATTTTTAGCACCCGCACATGGATTTGTGCCGAAACGCGTGTTAAGCATACACACGCATCTTTTGGTAGACGCGGACGCAGTTTCTGCAAAACCACACGATATGCATGCAAATGGTGCTTTTGGCAGAACGCGCACGTGGATTTCTACCAAACGACGTGAAAAGCATGCCGATGCTGCTCTTTTTAGCACCCGCACATGGATTTGTGCCAAAACGCGTTTTTAAGCATGCACATGCATCTTTTGGTAGACGCGGACGCAGTTTTCTGCAAAACAACACGATATGCATGCAAATGGTGCTTTTGGCAGAACGCGCACGTGGATTTCTACCAAACGACGTGAAAAGCATGCCGATGCTGCTCTTTTTAGCACCCGCACATGGATTTGTGCCAAAACGCGTGTTAAGCATGCACATGCATCTTTTGGTAGACGCGGACGCAGTTTTCTGCAAAACCACACGATATGCATGCAAATGGTGCTTTTGGCAGAACGCGCACGTGGATTTCTACCAAACGACGTGAAAAGCATGCCGATGCTGCTCTTTTTAGCACCCGCAGATGGATTTGTGCCAAAACGCGTTTTAAGCATGGACATGCATCTTTTGGTAGACGTGGACGCAGTTTTCTGCAAAACCACACGATATGCATGCAAATGGTGCTTTTGGCAGAACGCGCACGTAGATTTCTACCAAACGACGTGAAAAGCATGCCGATGCTGCTCTTTTTAGCACCCGCACATGAATTTGTGCCAAAACGCGTTTTAAGCATGCACACGCATCTTTTGGCAGACGCGGACGCAGTTTTCTGCAAAACCACACGATATGCATGCAAATGGTGCTTTTGGCAGAACGCGCACGTGGATTTCTACCAAACGACGTGAAAACATGCCGATGCTGCTCTTTTTAGCACCCGCACATGGATTTGTGCCAAAACGCGTTTTAAGCATGCACATGCATCTTTTGGTAGACGCGGACGCAGTTTTCTGCAAAACCACACGATATGCATGCAAATGGTGCTTTTGGCAGAACGCGCACGTGGATTTCTACCAAACGACGTGAAAAGCATGACGATGCTGCTCTTTTTAGCACCCGCACATGGATTTGTGCCAAAACGCGTTTTAAGCATGCACACGCATCTTTTGGTAGACGCGGACGCAGTTTTCTTCAAAACCACACGATATGCATGCAAATGGTGCTTTTGGCAGAACGCGCACGTGGATTTCTACCAAACGACGTGAAAAGCATGCCGATGCTGCTCTTTTTAGCACCCGCACATGGATTTGTGCCAAAACGCGTTTTAAGCATGCACATGCATCTTTTGGTAGACGCGGACGCAGTTTTCTGCAAAACCACACGATATGCATGCAAATGGTGCTTTTGGCAGAACGCGCACGTGGATTTCTACCAAACGACGTGAAAAGCATGCCGATGCTGCTCTTTTTAGCACCCGCACATGTATTTGTGCCAAAACGCGTTTTAAGCATGCACATGCATCTTTTGGTAGACGCGGACGCAGTTTTCTGCAAAACCACACGATATGCATGCAAATGGTGCTTCTGGCAGAACGCGCACGTGGATTTCTACCAAACGACGTGAAAAGCATGCCGATGCTGCTCTTTTTAGCACCCGCACATGGATTTGTGCCAAAACGCGTTTTAAGCATAAACATGCATCTTTTGGTAGACGCGGACGCAGTTTTCTGCAAAACCACACGATATGCATGCAAATGGTGCTTTTGGCAGAACGCGCACGTGGATTTCTACCAAACGACGTGAAAAGCATGCCGATGCTGCTCTTTTTAGCACCCGCACATGGATTTGTCTCAAAACGCGTGTTAAGCATGCACACGCATCTTTTGGTAGACGCGGACGCAGTTTTCTGCAAAACCACACGATATGCATGCAAATGGTGCTTTTGGCAGAACGCGCACGTGGATTTCTAAAAAACGACGTGAAAAGCATGCCGATGCTGCTCTTTTTAGCACCCGCACATGGATTTGTGCCAAAACGCGTTTTAAGCATGCACATGCATCTTTTGGTAGACGCGGACGCAGTTTTCTGCAAAACCACACGATATGCATGCAAATGGTGCTTTTGGCAGAACGCGCACGTGGATTTCTACCAAACGACGTGAAAAGCATGCCGATGCTGCTCTTTTTAGCACCCGCACATGTATTTGTGCCAAAACGCGTTTTAAGCATGCACATGCATCTTTTGGTAGACGCGGACGCAGTTTTCTGCAAAACCACACGATATGCATGCAAATGGTGCTTCTGGCAGAACACGCACGTGGATTTCTACCAAACGACGTGAAAAGCATGCCGATGCTGCTCTTTTTAGCACCCGCACATGGATTTGTGCCAAAACGCGTTTTAAGCATGAACATGCATCTTTTGGTAGACGCGGACGCAGTTTTCTGCAAAACCACACGATATGCATGCAAATGGTGCTTTTGGCAGAACGCGCACGTGGATCTCTACCAAACGACGTGAAAAGCATGCCGATGCTGCTCTTTTTAGCACCTGCACATGGATTTGTGGCAAAACGTGTTTTAAGCATGCACATGCATCTTTTGGTAGACGCGGACGCAGTTTTGTGCAAAACCACACGATATGCATGCAAATGGTGCTTTTGGCAGAACGCGCACGTGGATTTCTACCAAACGACGTGAAAAGCATGCCGATGCTGCTCTTTTTAGCACCCGCACATGGATTTGTGCCAAAACGCGTTTTAATCATGCACACGCATCTTTTGGTAGACGCGGACGCAGTTTTCTGCAAAACCACACGATATGCATGCAAATGGTGCTTTTGGCAGAACGCGCACGTGGATTTCTACCAAACGACGTGAAAAGCATGCCGATGCTGCTCTTTTTAGCACCCGCACACGGATTTGTGCCAAAACGCGTTTTAGCATGCACATGCATCTTTCGGTAGACGCGGACGCAGTTTTCTGCAAAACCACACGATATGCATGCAAATGGTGCTTTTGGCAGAACGCGCACGTGGATTTCTACCAAACGACGTGAAAAGCATGCCGATGCTGCTCTTTTTAGCACCCGCACATGGATTTGTGCCAAAACGCGTTTTAAGCATGCACATGCATCTTTTGGTAGACGCGGACGCAGTTTTCTGCAAAACGACACGATATGCATGCAAATGGTGCTTTTGGCAGAACGCGCACGTGGATTTATACCAAACGACGTGAAAAGCATGCCGATGCAGCTCTTTCTAGCACCCGCACATAGATTCGTGCCAAAACGCGTGTTAAGCATGCACACACATCTTTTGGTAGACGCGGACGCAGTTTTCTGCAAAACCACACGATATGCATGCAAATGGTGCTTTTGGCAGAACGCGCACGTGGATTTCTACCAAACGACGTGAAAAGCATGCCGATGCTGCTCTTTTTAGCACCCGCACATGCATTTGTGCCAAAACGCGTTTTAAGCATGCACATGCATCTTTTGGTAGACGCGGATGCAGTTTTCTGCAAAACCACACGATATGTATGCAAATGGTGCTTTTTTCAGAACGCGCACGTGGATTTCTACCAAACGACGTGAAAAGCATGCCGATGCTGCTCTTTTTAGCACCCGCACATGGATTTGTGCCAAAACGCGTTTTAAGCATGCACATGCATCTTTTGGTAGACGCGGACGCAGTTTTCTGCAAGACCACACGATATGCATGCAAATGGTGCTTTTGGCAGAACGCGCACGTTGATTTCTACCAAACGACGTGAAAAGCATGCCGATGCTGCTCTTTTTAGCACCCGCACATGGATTTGTGACAAAACGCGTTTTAAGCATGCACATGCATCTTTTGGTAGACGCGGACGCAGTTTTCTGCAAAACCACACGATATGCATGCAAATGGTGCTTTTGGCAGAACGCGCACGTGGATTTCTACCAAACGACGTGAAAAGCATGCCGATGCTGCTCTTTTTAGCACCCGCACATGGATTTGTGCCAAAACGTGCGTTAAGCATGCACACGCATCTTTTGGTAGATTCGGACGCAGTTTTCTGCAAAACCACACGATATGCATGCAAATGGTGCTTTTGGTAGAACGCGCACGTGTATTTCTACCAAACGACGTGAAAAGCATGCCGATGCTGCTCTTTTTAGCACCCGCACACGGATTTGTGCCAAAACGCGTTTTAAGCATGCACATGCATCTTTCGGTAGACGCGGACGCAGTTTTCTGCAAAACCACACGATATGCATGCAAATGGTGCTTTTGGCAGAACGCGCACGTGGATATCTACCAAACGACGTGAAAAGCATGCCGATGCTGCTCTTTTTAGCACCCGCACATGGATTTGTGCCAAACGCGTTTTAAGCATGCGCATGCATCTTTTGGTAGACGCGGACGCAGTTTTCTGCAAAACCACGCGATATGCATGCAAATGGTGCTTTTGGCCGAACGCGCACGTGGATTTCTACCAAACGACGTGAAAAGCATGCCGATGCTGCTCTTTTTAGCACCCGCACATGGATTTGTGCCAAAACGCGTTTTAAGCATGCACATGCATCTTTTGGTAGACGCGGACGCAGTTTTCTGCAAAACCACACGATATGCATGCAATAGGTGCTTTTGGCAGAACGCGCACGTGGATTTCTACCAAACGACGTGAAAAGCATGCCGATGCTGCTCTTTTTAGCACCCGCACATGGATTTGTGCCAAAACGCGTTTTAAGCATGCACATGCATCTTTTGGTAGACGCGGACGCAGTTTTCTGCAAAACAACACGATATGCATGCAAATGGTGCTTTTGGCAGAACGCGCACGTGGATTTATACCAAACGACGTGAAAAGCATGCCGATGCTGCTCTTTCTAGCACCCGCACATAGATTCGTGCCAAAACGCGTGTTAAGCATGCACACACATCTTTTGGTAGACGCGGACGCAGTTTTCTGCAAAACCACACGATATGCATGCAAATGGTGCTTTTGGCAGAACGCGCACGTGGATTTCTACCAAACGACGTGAAAAGCATGCCGATGCTGCTCTTTTTAGCACCCGCACATGCATTTGTGCCAAAACGCGTTTTAAGCATGCACATGCATCTTTTGGTAGACGCGGATGCAGTTTTCTGCAAAACCACACGATATGTATGCAAATGGTGCTTTTTTCAGAACGCGCACGTGGATTTCTACCAAACGACGTGAAAAGCATGCCGATGCTGCTCTTTTTAGCACCCGCACATGGATTTGTGCCAAAACGCGTTTTAAGCATGCACATGCATCTTTTGGTTGACGCGGACGCAGTTTTCTGCAAAACCACACGATATGCATGCAAATGGTGCTTTTGGCAGAACGCGCACGTTGATTTCTACCAAACGACGTGAAAAGCATGCCGATGCTGCTCTTTTTAGCACCCGCACATGGATTTGTGACAAAACGCGTTTTAAGCATGCACATGCATCTTTTGGTAGACGCGGACGCAGTTTTCTGCAAAACCACACGATATGCATGCAAATGGTGCTTTTGGCAGAACGCGCACGTGGATTTCTACCAAACGACGTGAAAAGCATGCCGATGCTGCTCTTTTTAGCACCCGCACATGGATTTGTGCCAAAACGTGCGTTAAGCATGCACACGCATCTTTTGGTAGACGCGGACGCAGTTTTCTGCAAAACCACACGATATGCATGCAAATGGTGCTTTTGGTAGAACGCGCACGTGTATTTCTACCAAACGACGTGAAAAGCATGCCGATGCTGCTCTTTTTAGCACCCGCACACGGATTTGTGCCAAAACGCGTTTTAAGCATGCACATGCATCTTTCGGTAGACGCGGACGCAGTTTTCTGCAAAACCACACGATATGCATGCAAATGGTGCTTTTGGCAGAACGCGCACGTGGATATCTACCAAACGACGTGAAAAGCATGCCGATGCTGCTCTTTTTAGCACCCGCACATGGATTTGTGCCAAAACGCGTTTTAAGCATGCGCATGCATCTTTTGGTAGACGCGGACGCAGTTTTCTGCAAAACCACGCGATATGCATGCAAATGGTGCTTTTGGCCGAACGCGCACGTGGATTTCTACCAAACGACGTGAAAAGCATGCCGATGCTGCTCTTTTTAGCACCCGCACATGGATTTGTGCCAAAACGCGTTTTAAGCATGCACATGCATCTTTTGGTAGACGCGGACGCAGTTTCTGCAAAACCACACGATATGCATGCAAATGGTGCTGTTGGCAGAACGCGCACGTGGATTTCTACCAAACGACGTGAAAAGCATGCCGATGCTGCACTTTTTAGCACCCGCACATGGATTTGTGCCAAAACGCGTTTTAAGCATGCACATGCATCTTTTGGTAGACGCGGACGCAGTTTTCTGCAAAACCACACGATATGCATGCAAATGGTGCTGTTGGCAGAACGCGCACGTGGATTTCTACCAAACGACGTGAAAAGCATGCCGATGCTGCTCTTTTTAGCACCCGCACATGGATTTGTGCCAAAACGCGTTTTAAGCATGCACATGCATCTTTTGGTAGACGCGGACGCAGTTTTCTGCAAAACGACACGATATGCATGCAAATGGTGCTTTTGGCAGAACGCGCCACGTGGATTTATACCAAACGACGTGAAAAGCATGCCGATGCTGCTCTTTCTAGCACCCGCACATAGATTCGTGCCAAAACGCGTGTTAAGCATGCACACGCATCTTTTGGTAGACGCGGACGCAGTTTTCTGCAAAACCACACGATATGCATGCAAATGGTGCTTTTGGCAGAACGCGCACGTGGATTTCTACCAAACGACGTGAAAAGCATGCCGATGCTGCTCTTTTTAGCACCCGCACATGCATTTGTGCCAAAACGCGTTTTAAGCATGCACATGCATCTTTTGGTAGACGCGGATGCAGTTTTCTGCAAAACCACACGATATGTATGCAAATGGTGCTTTTTTCAGAACGCGCACGTGGATTTCTACCAAACGACGTGAAAAGCATGCCGATGCTGCTCTTTTTAGCACCCGCACATGGATTTGTGCCAAAACGCGTTTTAAGCATGCACATGCATCTTTTGGTAGACGCGGACGCAGTTTTCTGCAAAACCACACGATATGCATGCAAATGGTGCTTTTGGCAGAACGCGCACGTTGATTTCTACCAAACAACGTGAAAAGCATGCCGATGCTGCTCTTTTTAGCACCCGCACATGGATTTGTGACAAAACGCGTTTTAAGCATGCACATGCATCTTTTGGTAGACGCGGACGCAGTTTTCTGCAAAACCACACGATATGCATGCAAATGGTGCTTTTGCAGAACGCGCACGTGGATTTCTACCAAACGACGTGAAAAGCATGCCGATGCTGCTCTTTTTAGCACCCGCACATGGATTTGTGCGAAAACGTGCGTTAAGCATGCACACGCATCTTTTGGTAGACGCGGACGCAGTTTTCTGCAAAACCACACGATATGCATGCAAATGGTGCTTTTGGTAGAACGCGCACGTGTATTTCTACCAAACGACGTGAAAAGCATGCCGATGCTGCTCTTTTTAGCACACCGCACACGGATTTGTGCAAAACGCGTTTTAAGCATGCACATGCATCTTTCGGTAGACGCGGACGCAGTTTTCTGCAAAACCACACGATATGCATGCAAATGGTGCTTTTGGCAGAACGCGCACGTGGATATCTACCAAACGACGTGAAAAGCATGCCGATGCTGCTCTTTTTAGCACCCGCACATGGATTTGTGCCAAAACGCGTTTTAAGCATGCGCATGCATCTTTTGGTAGACGCGGACGCAGTTTTCTGCAAAACCACGCGATATGCATGCAAATGGTGCTTTTGGCCGAACGCGCACGTGGATTTCTACCAAACGACGTGAAAAGCATGCCGATGCTGCTCTTTTTAGCACCCGCACATGGATTTGTGCCAAAACGCGTTTTAAGCATGCACATGCATCTTTTGGTAGACGCGGACGCAGTTTTCTGCAAAACCACACGATATGCATGCAAATGGTGCTGTTGGCAGAACGCGCACGTGGATTTCTACCAAACGACGTGAAAAGCATGCCGATGCTGCTCTTTTTAGCACCCGCACATGGATTTCTGCCAAAACGCGTTTTAAGCATGCACATGCATCTTTTGGTAGACGCGGACGCAGTTTTCTGCAAAACGACACGATATGCATGCAAATGGTGCTTTTGGCAGAACGCGCACGTGGATTTATACCAAACGACGTGAAAAGCATGCCGATGCTGCTCTTTCTAGCACCCGCACATAGATTCGTGCCAAACGCGTGTTAAGCATGCACACGCATCTTTTGGTAGACGCGGACGCAGTTTTCTGCAAAACCACACGATATGCATGCAAATGGTGCTTTTGGCAGAACGCGCACGTGGATTTCTACCAAACGACGTGAAAAGCATGCCGATGCTGCTCTTTTTAGCACCCGCACATGCATTTGTGCCAAAACGCGTTTTAAGCATGCACATGCATCTTTTGGTAGACGCGGATGCAGTTTTCTGCAAAACCACACGATATGTATGCAAATGGTGCTTTTTTCAGAACGCGCACGTAGATTTCTACCAACGACGTGAAAAGCATGCCGATGCTGCTCTTTTTAGCACCCGCACATGGATTTGTGCCAAAACGCGTTTTAAGCATGCACATGCATCTTTTGGTAGACGCGGACGCAGTTTTCTGCAAAACCACACGATATGCATGCAAATGGTGCTTTTGGCAGAACGCGCACGTTGATTTCTACCAAACGACGTGAAAAGCATGCCGATGCTGCTCTTTTTAGCACCCGCACATGGATTTGTGACAAAACGCGTTTTAAGCATGCACATGCATCTTTGGGTAGACGCGGACGCAGTTTTCTGCAAAACCACACGATATGCATGCAAATGGTGCTTTTGGCAGAACGCGCACGTGGATTTCTACCAAACGACGTGAAAAGCATGCCGATGCTGCTCTTTTTAGCACCCGCACATGGATTTGTGCCAAAACGTGCGTTAAGCATGCACATGCATCTTTTGGTAGACGCGGACGCAGTTTTCTGCAAAACCACACGATATGCAAGCAAATGGTGCTTTTGGCAAAACGCGCACGTGGATTTCTACCAACGACGTGAAAAGCATGCCGATGCTGCTCTTTTTAGCACCCGCACATGGATTTGTGCCAAACGTGCGTTAAGCATGCACACGCATCTTTTGGTAGACGCGGACGCAGTTTTCTGCAAAACCACACGATATGCATGCAAATGGTGCTTTTGGTAGAACGCGCACGTGTATTTCTACCAAACGACGTGAAAAGCATGCCGATGCTGCTCTTTTTAGCACCCGCACACGGATTTGTGCCAAAACGCGTTTTAAGCATGCACATGCATCTTTCGGTAGACGCGGACGCAGTTTTCTGCAAAACCACACGATATGCATGCAAATGGTGCTTTTGGCAGAACGCGCACGTGGATATCTACCAAACGACGTGAAAAGCATGCCGATGCTGCTCTTTTTAGCACCCGCACATGGATTTGTGCCAAAACGCGTTTTAAGCATGCGCATGCATCTTTTGGTAGACGCGGACGCAGTTTTCTGCAAAACCACGCGATATGCATGCAAATGGTGCTTTTGGCCGAACGCGCACGTGGATTTCTACCAAACGACGTGAAAAGCATGCCGATGCTGCTCTTTTTAGCACCCGCACATGGATTTGTGCCAAAACGCGTTTTAAGCATGCACATGCATCTTTTGGTAGACGCGGACGCAGTTTTCTGCAAAACCACACGATATGCATGCAAATGGTGCTGTTGGCAGAACGCGCACGCGGATTTCTACCAAACGACGTGAAAGCATGCCGATGCTGCTCTTTTTAGCACCCGCACATGGATTTCTGCAAAACGCGTTTTAAGCATGCACATGCATCTTTTGGTAGACGCGGACGCAGTTTTCTGCAAAACGACACGATATGCATGCAAATGGTGCTTTTGGCAGAACGCGCACGTGGATTTATACCAACGACGTGAAAAGCATGCCGATGCTGCTCTTTCTAGCACCCGCACATAGATTCGTGCCAAAACGCGTGTTAAGCATGCACACGCATCTTTTGGTAGACGCGGACGCAGTTTTCTGCAAAACCACACGATATGCATGCAAATGGTGCTTTTGGCAGAACGCGCACGTGGATTTCTACCAAACGACGTGAAAAGCATGCCGATGCTGCTCTTTTTAGCACCCGCACATGCATTTGTGCCAAAACGCGTTTTAAGCATGCACATGCATCTTTTGGTAGACGCGGATGCAGTTTTCTGCAAAACCACACGATATGTATGCAAATGGTGCTTTTTTCAGAACGCGCACGTAGATTTCTACCAAACGACGTGAAAAGCATGCCGATGCTGCTCTTTTTAGCACCCGCACATGGATTTGTGCCAAAACGCGTTTTAAGCATGCACATGCATCTTTGGTAGACGCGGACGCAGTTTTCTGCAAAACCACACGATATGCATGCAAATGGTGCTTTTGGCAGAACGCGCACGTTGATTTCTACCAAACGACGTGAAAAGCATGCCGATGCTGCTCTTTTTAGCACCCGCACATGGATTTGTGACAAAACGCGTTTTAAGCATGCACATGCATCTTTGGGTAGACGCGGACGCAGTTTTCTGCAAAACCACACGATATGCATGCAAATGGTGCTTTTGGCAGAACGCGCACGTGGATTTCTACCAAACGACGTGAAAAGCATGCCGATGCTGCTCTTTTTAGCACCCGCACATGGATTTCGTGCCAAAACGTGCGTTAAGCATGCACATGCATCTTTTGGTAGACGCGGACGCAGTTTTCTGCAAAACCACACGATATGCAAGCAAATGGTGCTTTTGGCAAAACGCGCACGTGGATTTCTACAAAACGACGTGAAAAGCATGCCGATGCTGCTCTTTTTAGCACCCGCACATGGATTTGTGCCAAAACGTGCGTTAAGCATGCACACGCATCTTTTGGTAGACGCGGACGCAGTTTTCTGCAAAACCACACGATATGCATGCAAATGGTGCTTTTGGTAGAACGCGCACGTGTATTTCTACCAAACGACGTGAAAAGCATGCCGATGCTGCTCTTTTTAGCACCCGCACACGGATTTGTGCCAAAACGCGTTTTAAGCATGCACATGCATCTTTCGGTAGACGCGGACGCAGTTTTCTGCAAAACCACACGATATGCATGCAAATGGTGCTTTTGGCAGAACGCGCACGTGGATATCTACCAAACGACGTGAAAAGCATGCCGGATGCTGCTCTTTTTAGCACCCGCACATGGATTTGTGCCAAAACGCGTTTTAAGCATGCGCATGCATCTTTTGGTAGACGCGGACGCAGTTTTCTGCAAAACCACGCGATATGCATGCAAATGGTGCTTTTGGCCGAACGCGCACGTGGATTTCTACCAAACGACGTGAAAAGTATGCCGATGCTGCTCTTTTTAGCACCCGCACATGGATTTGTGCCAAAACGTGCGTTAAGCATGCACACGCATCTTTTGGTAGACGCGGACGCAGTTTTCTGCAAAACCACACGATATGCATGCAAATGGTGCTTTTGGCAGAACGCGCACGTGGATTTATACCAAACGACGTGAAAAGCATGCCGATGCTGCTCTTTCTAGCACCCGCACATAGATTCGTGCCAAAACGCGTGTTAAGCATGCACACGCATCTTTTGGTAGACGCGGACGCAGTTTTCTGCAAAAACCACACGATATGCATGCAAATGGTGCTTTTGGCAGAACGCGCACGTGGATTTCTACCAAACGACGTGAAAAGCATGCCGATGCTGCTCTTTTTAGCACCCGCACATGCATTTGTGCCAAAACGCGTTTTAAGCATGCACATGCATCTTTTGGTAGACGCGGATGCAGTTTTCTGCAAAACCACACGATATGTATGCAAATGGTGCTTTTTTCAGAACGCGCACGTGGATTTCTACCAAACGACGTGAAAAGCATGCCGATGCTGCTCTTTTTAGCACCCGCAGATGGATTTGTGCCAAAAACGCGTTTTAAGCATGCACATGCATCTTTTGGTAGACGCGGACGCAGTTTTCTGCAAAACCACACGATATGCATGCAAATGGTGCTTTTGGCAGAACGCGCACGTTGATTTCTACCAAACGACGTGAAAAGCATGCCGATGCTGCTCTTTTTAGCACCCGCACATGGATTTGTGACAAACGCGTTTTAAGCATGCACAAGCATCTTTTGGTAGACGCGGACGCAGTTTTCTGCAAAACCACACGATATGCATGCAAATGGTGCTTTTGGCAGAACGCGCACGTGGATTTCTACCAAACGACGTGAAAAGCATGCCGATGCTGCTCTTTTAGCACCCGCACATGGATTTGTGCCAAAACGTGCGTAAAGCATGCACACGCATCTTTTGGTAGACGCGGACGCAGTTTCTGCAAAACCACACGATATGCATGCAAATGGTGCTTTTGGTAGAACGCGCACGTGTATTTCTACCAAACGACGTGAAAAGCATGCCGATGCTGCTCTTTTTAGCACCCGCACATGGATTTGTGCCAAAACGCGTTTTAAGCATGCACGCGCATCTTTTGGTAGACGCGGACGCAGTTTTCTGCAAAACCACACGATATGCATGCAAATGGTGCTTTTGGCAGAACGCGCACGTGGATTTCTACCAAACGACGTGAAAAGCATGCCGATGCGGCTCTTTTTAGCACCCGCACATGGATTTGTGCCAAAACGCGTTTTAAGCATGCACGCGCATCTTTGGTAGACGCGGCCGCAGTTTTCTGCAAAACCACACGATATGCATGCAAATGGTGCTTTTGGCAGAACGCGCACGTGGATTTCTACCAAACGACGTGAAAAGCATGCCGATGCTGCTCTTTTTAGCACCCGCACATGGATTTGTGCCAAAACGCGTTTCAAGCATGCACATGCATCTTTTGGTAGACGCGGATGCAGTTTTCTGCAAAACCACACGATATGTATGCAAATGGTGCTTTTTTCAGAACGCGCACGTGGATTTCTACCAAACGACGTGAAAAGCATGCCGATGCTGCTCTTTTTAGCACCCGCACATGGAATTGTGCCAAAACGCGTTTTAAGCATGCACATGCATCTTTTGGTAGACGCGGACGCAGTTTTCTGCAAAACCACACGATATGCATGCAAATGGTGCTTTTGGCAGAACGCGCACGTTGATTTCTACCAAACGACGTGAAAAGCATGCCGATGCTGCTCTTTTTAGCACCCGCACATGGATTTGTGACAAAACGCGTTTTAAGCATGCACATGCATCTTTTGGTAGACGCGGACGCAGTTTTCTGCAAAACCACACGATATGCATGCAAATGGTGCTTTTGGCAGAACGCGCACGTGGATTTCTACCAAACGACGTGAAAAGCATGCCGATGCTGCTCTTTTTAGCACCCGCACATGGATTTGTGCCAAAACGCGTTTTAAGCATGCACATGCATCTTTTGGTAGACGCGGACGCAGTTTTCTGCAAAACCACACGATATGCATGCAAATGGTGCTTTTGGTAGAACGCGCACGTGGATTTCTACCAAACGACGTGAAAAGCATGCCGATGCTGCTCTTTTTAGCACCCGCACATGGATTTGTGCCAAAACGCGTTTTAAGCATGCACACGCATCTTTTGGTAGACGCGGACGCAGTTTTCTGCAAAACCACACGATATGCATGCAAATGGTGCTTTTGGCAGAACGCGCACGTGGATTTATACCAAACGACGTGAAAAGCATGCCGATGCTGCTCTTTCTAGCACCCGCACATAGATTCGTGCCAAAACGCGTTTTAAGCATGCACATGCATCTTTTGGTAGACGCGGATGCAGTTTTCTGCAAAACCACACGATATGTATGCAAATGGTGCTTTTTTCAGAACGCGCACGTAGATTTCTACCAAACGACGTGAAAAGCATGCCGATGCTGCTCTTTTTAGCACCCGCACATGGATTTGTGCCAAAACGCGTTTTAAGCATGCACATGCATCTTTTGGTAGACGCGGACGCAGTTTTCTGCAAAAGCACACGATATGCATGCAAATGGTGCTTTTGGCAGAACGCGCACGTTGATTTCTACCAAACGACGTGAAAAGCATGCCGATGCTGCTCTTTTTAGCACCCGCACATGGATTTGTGACAAAACGCGTTTTAAGCATGCACATGCATCTTTTGGTAGACGCGGACGCAGTTTTCTGCAAAACCACACGATATGCATGCAAATGGTGCTTTTGGCAGAACGCGCACGTGGATTTCTACCAAACGACGTGAAAAGCATGCCGATGCTGCTCTTTTTAGCACCCGCACATGGATTTGTGCCAAAACGTGCGTTAAGCATGCACATGCATCTTTTGGTAGACGCGGACGCAGTTTTCTGCAAAACCACACGATATGCATGCAAATGGTGCTTTTGGCAAAACGCGCACGTGGATTTCTACCAAACGACGTGAAAAGCATGCCGATGCGGCTCTTTTTAGCACCCGCACATGGATTTGTGCCAAAACGCGTTTTAAGCATGCACGCGCATCTTTTGGTAGACGCGGCCGCAGTTTTCTGCAAAACCACACGATATGCATGCAAATGGTGCTTTTGGCAGAACGCGCACGTGGATTTCTACCAAACGACGTGAAAAGCATGCCGATGCTGCTCTTTTTAGCACCCGCACATGGATTTGTGCCAAAACGCGTTTCAAGCATGCACATGCATCTTTTGGTAGACGCGGATGCAGTTTTCTGCAAAACCACACGATATGTATGCAAATGGTGCTTTTTTCAGAACGCGCACGTGGATTTCTACCAAACGACGTGAAAAGCATGCCGATGCTGCTCTTTTTAGCACCCGCACATGGAATTGTGCCAAAACGCGTTTTAAGCATGCACATGCATCTTTTGGTAGACGCGGACGCAGTTTTCTGCAAAACCACACGATATGCATGCAAATGGTGCTTTTGGCAGAACGCGCACGTTGATTTCTACCAAACGACGTGAAAAGCATGCCGATGCTGCTCTTTTTAGCACCCGCACATGGATTTGTGACAAAACGCGTTTTAAGCATGCACATGCATCTTTTGGTAGACGCGGACGCAGTTTTCTGCAAAACCACACGATATGCATGCAAATGGTGCTTTTGGCAGAACGCGCACGTGGATTTCTACCAAACGACGTGAAAAGCATGCCGATGCTGCTCTTTTTAGCACCCGCACATGGATTTGTGCCAAAACGCGTTTTAAGCATGCACATGCATCTTTTGGTAGACGCGGACGCAGTTTTCTGCAAAACCACACGATATGCATGCAAATGGTGCTTTTGGTAGAACGCGCACGTGGATTTCTACCAAACGACGTGAAAAGCATGCCGATGCTGCTCTTTTTAGCACCCGCACATGGATTTGTGCCAAAACGCGTTTTAAGCATGCACACGCATCTTTTGGTAGACGCGGACGCAGTTTTCTGCAAAACCACACGATATGCATGCAAATGGTGCTTTTGGCAGAACGCGCACGTGGATTTATACCAAACGACGTGAAAAGCATGCCGATGCTGCTCTTTCTAGCACCCGCACATAGATTCGTGCCAAAACGCGTTTTAAGCATGCACATGCATCTTTTGGTAGACGCGGATGCAGTTTTCTGCAAAACCACACGATATGTATGCAAATGGTGCTTTTTTCAGAACGCGCACGTAGATTTCTACCAAACGACGTGAAAAGCATGCCGATGCTGCTCTTTTTAGCACCCGCACATGGATTTGTGCCAAAACGCGTTTTAAGCATGCACATGCATCTTTTGGTAGACGCGGACGCAGTTTTCTGCAAAACCACACGATATGCATGCAAATGGTGCTTTTGGCAGAACGCGCACGTTGATTTCTACCAAACGACGTGAAAAGCATGCCGATGCTGCTCTTTTTAGCACCCGCACATGGATTTGTGACAAAACGCGTTTTAAGCATGCACATGCATCTTTTGGTAGACGCGGACGCAGTTTTCTGCAAAACCACACGATATGCATGCAAATGGTGCTTTTGGCAGAACGCGCACGTGGATTTCTACCAAACGACGTGAAAAGCATGCCGATGCTGCTCTTTTTAGCACCCGCACATGGATTTGTGCCAAAACGTGCGTTAAGCATGCACATGCATCTTTTGGTAGACGCGGACGCAGTTTTCTGCAAAACCACACGATATGCATGCAAATGGTGCTTTTGGCAAAACGCGCACGTGGATTTCTACCAAACGACGTGAAAAGCATGCCGATGCTGCTCTTTTTAGCACCCGCACATGGATTTGTGCCAAAACGTGCGTTAACCATGCACACGCATCTTTTGGTAGACGCGGACGCAGTTTTCTGCAAAACCACACGATATGCATGCAAATGGTGCTTTTGGTAGAACGCGCACGTGTATTTCTACCAAACGACGTTAAAAGCATGCCGATGCTGCTCTTTTTAGCACCCGCACACGGATTTGTGCCAAAACGCGTTTTAAGCATGCACATGCATCTTTCGGTAGACGCGGACGCAGTTTTCTGCAAAACCACACGATATGCATGCAAATGGTGCTTTTGGCAGAACGCGCACGTGGATATCTACCAAACGACGTGAAAAGCATGCCGATGCTGCTCTTTTTAGCACCCGCACATGGATTTGTGCCAAAACGCGTTTTAAGCATGCGCATGCATCTTTTGGTAGACGCGGACGCAGTTTTCTGCAAAACCACGCGATATGCATGCAAATGGTGCTTTTGGCCGAACGCGCACGTGGATTTCTACCAAACGACGTGAAAAGCATGCCGATGCTGCTCTTTTTAGCACCCGCACATGGATTTGTGCCAAAACGCGTTTTAAGCATGCACATGCATCTTTTGGTAGACGCGGACGCAGTTTTCTGCAAAACCACACGATATGCATGCAAATGGTGCTGTTGGCAGAACGCGCACGTGGATTTCTACCAAACGACGTGAAAAGCATGCCGATGCTGCTCTTTTTAGCACCCGCACATGGATTTGTGCCAAAACGCGTTTTAAGCATGCACATGCATCTTTTGGTAGACGCGGACGCAGTTTTCTGCAAAACGACACGATATGCATGCAAATGGTGCTTTTGGCAGAACGCGCACGTGGATTTATACCAAACGACGTGAAAAGCATGCCGATGCTGCTCTTTCTAGCACCCGCACATAGATTCGTGCCAAAACGCGTGTTAAGCATGCACACGCATCTTTTGGTAGACGCGGACGCAGTTTTCTGCAAAACCACACGATATGCATGCAAATGGTGCTTTTGGCAGAACGCGCACGTGGATTTCTACCAAACGACGTGAAAAGCATGCCGATGCTGCTCTTTTTAGCACCCGCACATGCATTTGTGCCAAAACGCGTTTTAAGCATGCACATGCATCTTTTGGTAGACGCGGATGCAGTTTTCTGCAAACCCACACGATATGTATGCAAATGGTGCTTTTTTCAGAACGCGCACGTGGATTTCTACCAAACGACGTGAAAAGCATGCCGATGCTGCTCTTTTTAGCACCCACACATGGATTTGTGCCAAAACGCGTTTTAAGCATGCACATGCATCTTTTGGTAGACGCGGACGCAGTTTTCTGCAAAACCACACGATATGCATGCAAATGGTGCTTTTGGCAGAACGCGCACGTGGATTTATACCAAACGACGTGAAAAGCATGCCGATGCTGCTCTTTTTAGCACCCGCACATGGATTTGTGCCAAAACGCGTTTTAAGCATGCACGCGCATCTTTTGGTAGACGCGGCCGCAGTTTTCTGCAAAACCACACGATATGCATGCAAATGGTGCTTTTGGCAGAACGCGCACGTGGATTTCTACCAAACGACGTGAAAAGCATGCCGATGCTGCTCTTTTTAGCACCCGCACATGGATTTGTGCCAAAACGCGTTTCAAGCATGCACATGCATCTTTTGGTAGACGCGGATGCAGTTTTCTGCAAAACCACACGATATGCATGCAAATGGTGCTTTTTTCAGAACGCGCACGTTGATTTCTACCAAACGACGTGAAAAGCATGCCGATGCTGCTCTTTTAAGCACCCGCACATGGATTTGTGACAAAATGCGTTTTAAGCATGCACATGCATCTTTTGGTAGACGCGGACGCAGTTTTCTGCAAAACCACACGATATGCATGCAAATGGTGCTTTTGGCAGAACGCGCACGTGGATTTCTACCAAACGACGTGAAAAGCATGCCGATGCTGCTCTTTTTAGCACCCGCACATGAATTTGTGCCAAAACGCGTTTTAAGCATGCACACGCATCTTTTGGTAGACGCGGACGCAGTTTTCTGCAAAACCACACGATATGCATGCAAATGGTGCTTTTGGCAGAACGCGCACGTGGATTTCTACCAAACGACGTGAAAAGCATGCCGATGCTGCTCTTTTTAGCACCCGCACAAGGATTTTTGACAAAAGGCGTTTTAAAGCATGCACAGGCATCTTTTGGTAGACGCGGACGCAGTTTTCTGCAAAACCACACGATATGCATGCAAATGGTGCTTTTGGCAGAACGCGCACGTGGATTTCTACCAAACGACGTGAAAAGCATGCCGATGCTGCTCTTTTTAGCACCCGCACATGGATTTGTGCCAAAACGCGTTTTAAGCATGCACATGCATCTTTTGGTAGACGCGGACGCAGTTTTCTGCAAAACCACACGATATGCATGCAAATGGTGCTTTTGGCAGAACGCGCACGTGGATTTCTACCAAACGACGTGAAAAGCATGCCGATGCTGCTCTTTTTATCACCCGCACATGGATTTGTGCCAAAACGCGTTTTTAGCATGCACATGCATCTTTTGGTAGACGCGGACGCAGTTTTCTGCAAAACCACACGATATGCATGCAAATGGTGCTTTTGGCAGAACGCGCACGTGGATTTCTACCAAACGACGTGAAAAGCATGCCGATGCTGCTCTTTTTAGCACCCGCAGATGGATTTGTGCGAAAACGCGTTTTAAGCATGCACATGCATCTTTTGGTAGACGCGGACGCAGTTTTCTGCAAAAGCACACGATATGCATGCAAATGCTGCTTTTGGCAGAACGCGCACGTGGATTTCTACCAAACGACGTGAAAAGCATGCCGATGCTGCTATTTTTAGCACCCGCACATGGATTTGTGCCAAAACGCTTTTTAAGCATGCACATGCACCTTTTGGTAGACGCGGACGCAGTTTTCTGCAAAACCACACGATATGCATGCAAATGGTGCTTTTGGCAGATCGCGCACGTGGATTTCTACCAAACGACGTGAAAAGCATGCCGATGCTGCTCTTTTTAGCACCCGCACATGGATTTTTGACAAAAGGCGTTTTAAGCATGCACAGGCATCTTTTGGTAGACGCGGACGCAGTTTTCTGCAAAACCACACGATATGCATGCAAATGGTGCTTTTGGCAGAACGCGCACGTGGATTTCTACCAAACGACGTGAAAAGCATGCCGATGCTGCTCTTTTTAGCACCCGCACATAAATTTGTGCCAAAACGCGTGTTAAGCATGCACATGCATCTTTTGGTAGACGCGGACGCATTTTTCTGCAAAACCACACGATATGCATGCAAATGGTTGCTTTTGGAGAACGCGCACGTGGATTTCTACCAAACGACGTGAAAAGCATGCCGATGCTGCTCTTTTTAGCACCCGCACATTGATTTGTGCCAAAACGCGTTTTAAGCATGCACACGCATCTTTTGGTAGACGCGGACGCAGTTTTCTGCAAAACCACACGATATGCATGCAAACGGTGCTTTTGGCAGAACACGCACCTGTATTTCTACCAAACGACGTGAAAAGCATGCCGATGCTGCTCTTGTTAGCACCCGCACATGGATTTGTGCCAAAACGCGTTTTAAGCATGCACATGCATATTTTGGTAGACGCGGACGCAGTTTTCTGCAAAACCACACGATATGCATGCAAATGGTGCTTTTGGCAGAACGCGCACGTGGATTTCTACCAAACGACGTGAAAAGCATGCCGATGCTGCTCTTTTTAGCAGTCGCACATGGATTTGTGCCAAAACGCGTTTTAAGCATGCACACGCATCTTTTGGTAGACGCGGACGCAGTTTTCTGCAAAACCACACGATATGCATGCAAATGGTGCTTTTGGCAGAACACGCACGTGGATTTCTACCAAACGACGTGAAAAGCATGCCGATGCTGCTCTTTTTAGCACCCGCACATGGATTTTTGACAAAAGGCGTTTTAAGCATGCACAGGCATCTTTTGGTAGACGCGGACGCAGTTTTCTGCAAAACCACACGATATGCATGCAAATGGTGCTTTTGGCAGAACGCGCACGTGGATTTCTACCAAACGACGTGAAAAGCATGCCGATGCTGCTCTTTTTAGCACGCGCACATAAATTTGTGCCAAAACGCGTGTTAAGCATGCACATGCATCTTTTGGTAGACGCGGACGCAGTTTTCTGCAAAACCACACGATATGCATGCAAATGGTGCTTTTGGCAGAACGCGCACGTGCATTTCTACCAAACGACGTGAAAAGCATGCCGATGCTGCTCTTTTTAGCACCCGCACATTGATTTGTGCCAAAACGCGTTTTAAGCATGCACACGCATCTTTTGGTAGACGCGGACGCAGTTTTCTGCAAAACCACACGATATGCATGCAAACGGTGCATTTGGCAGAACGCGCACCTGTATTTCTACCAAACGACGTGAAAAGCATGCCGATGCTGCTCTTTTTAGCACCCGCACATGGATTAGTGCCAAAACGCGTTTTTAGCATGCACACGCATGTTTTGGTAGACGCGGACGCAGTTTTCTGCAAAACCACACAATATGCATGCAAACGGTGCTTTTGGCAGAACGCGCACGTGGATTTCTACCAAACGACGTGAAAAGCATGCCGATGCTGCTCTTTTTAGCACCCGCACAGGGATTTGTGCCAAAACGCGTTTTAAGCATGCACATGCATCTTTTGGTAGACGCGGACGCAGTTTTCGGCAAAACCACACGATGTGCATGTAAATGGTGCTTTTGGCAGAACGCGCACGTGGATTTCTACCAAACGACGTGAAAAGCATGCCGATGCTGCTCTTTTTAGCACCCGCACATGGATTTGTGCCAAAACGCGTTTTAAGCATGCACATGCATCTTTTGGTAGACGCGGACGCAGTTTTCTGCAAAACCACACGATATGCATGCAAATGTGCTTTTGGCAGAACGCGCACGTGGATTTCTACCAAACGACGTGAAAAGCATGCCGATGCTGCTCTTTTTAGCACCCGCACATGGATTTGTGCCAAAACGCGTTTTAAGCATGCACATGCATCTTTTGGTAGACGCGAACGCAGTTTTCTGCAAAACGACACGATATGCATGCTAATGGTGCTTTTCGCAGAACGCGCACGTGAATTTCTACCAAACGACGTGAAAAGCATGCCGATGCTGCTCTTGTTAGCACCCGCAAATGGATTTGTGCCAAAACGCGTTTAAGCATGCACATGCATCTTTTGGTAGACGCGGACGCAGTTTTCTGCAAAACCACACGATATGCATGCAAACGGTGCTTTTGGTAGAACGCGCACGTATATTTCTACCAAACGACGTGAAAAGCATGCCGATGCTGCTCTTTTTAGCACCCGCACATGGATTTGTGCCAAAACGCGTTTTAAGCATGCACATGCATCTTCTGGTAGACGCGGACGCAGTTTTCTGCAAAACCACACGATATGCATGCAAATGGTGCTTTTGGCAGAACGCGCACGTGGATTTCTACCAAACGACGTGAAAAGCATGCCGATGCTGCTCTTGTTAGCACCCGCAAATGGATTTGTGCCAAAACGCGTTTTAAGCATGCACATGCATCTTTTGGTAGACGCGGACGCAGTTTTCTGCAAAACCACACGATATGCATGCAAACGGTGCTTTTGGTAGAACGCGCACGTATATTTCTACCAAACGACGTGAAAAGCATGCCGATGCTGCTCTTTTTAGCACCCGCAC
>NW_027460703.1:0-40443 GCF_050947875.1 Dermacentor variabilis | reverse complement strand
ACGACGTGAAAAGCATGCCGATGCTGCTCTTTTTAGCACCCGCACATGGATTTGTGCCAAAACGCGTTTTAAGCATGCGCATGCATCTTTTGGTAGACGCGGACGCAGTTTTCTGCAAAACCACACGATAGGCATGCAAATGGTGCTTTTGGCAGAACGCGCGCGTGGATTTCTACCAAACGACGTGAAAAGCATGCCGATGCTGCTCTTTTTAACATCCGCACATGGATTTGTGCCAAAACGCGTTTTTAGCATGCACATGCATCTTTTGGTAGACGCGGACGCAGTTTTCTGCAAAACCACATGATATGCATGCAAATGGTGCTTTTGGCAGAACGCGCGTGTGGATTTCTACCAAACGACGTGAAAAGCATGCCGATGCTGCTCTTTTTAACATCCGCACATGGATTTGTGCCAAAACGCGTTTTTAGCATGCACATGCATCTTTTGGTAGACGCGGACGCAGTTTTCTGCAAAACCACACGATATGCATGCAAATGGTGCTTTTGGCAGAACGCGCGTGTGGATTTCTACCAAACGACGTGAAAAGCATGCCGATGCTGCTCTTTTTAACATCCGCACATGGATTTCTGCCAAAACGCGTTTTAAGCATGCGCATGCATCTTTTGGTAGACGCGGACGCAGTTTTCTGCAAAACCACACGATAGGCATGCAAATGGTGCTTTTGGCAGAACGCGCGTGTGGATTTCTACCAAACGACGTGAAAAGCATGCCGATGCTGCTCTTTTTAGCACCCGCACATGGATTTGTGCCAAAACGCGTTTTAAGCATGCGCATGCATCTTTTGGTAGACGCGGACGCAGTTTTCTGCAAAACCACACGATAGGCATGCAAATGGTGCTTTTGGCAGAACGCGCGCGTGGATTTCTACCAAACGACGTGAAAAGCATGCCGATGCTGCTCTTTTTAACATCCGCACATGGATTTGTGCCAAAACGCGTTTTTAGCATGCACATGCATCTTTTGGTAGACGCGGACGCAGTTTTCTGCAAAACCACACGATAGGCATGCAAATGGTGCTTTTGGCAGAACGCGCGTGTGGATTTCTACCAAACGACGTGAAAAGCATGCCGATGCTGCTCTTTTTAGCACCCGCACATGGATTTGTGCCAAAACGCGTTTTAAGCATGCGCATGCATCTTTTGGTAGACGCGGACGCAGTTTTCTGCAAAACCACACGATAGGCATGCAAATGGTGCTTTTGGCAGAACGCGCGCGTGGATTTCTACCAAACGACGTGAAAAGCATGCCGATGCTGCTCTTTTTAACATCCGCACATGGATTTGTGCCAAAACGCGTTTTTAGCATGCACATGCATCTTTTGGTAGACGCGGACGCAGTTTTCTGCAAAACCACACGATATGCATGCAAATGGTGCTTTTGGCAGAACGCGCGTGTGGATTTCTACCAAACGACGTGAAAAGCATGCCGATGCTGCTCTTTTTAACATCCGCACATGGATTTGTGCCAAAACGCGTTTTTAGCATGCACATGCATCTTTTGGTAGACGCGGACGCAGTTTTCTGCAAAACCACACGATATGCATGCAAATGGTGCTTTTGGCAGAACGCGCGTGTGGATTTCTACCAAACGACGTGAAAAGCATGCCGATGCTGCTCTTTTTAACATCCGCACATGGATTTGTGCCAAAACGCGTTTTAAGCATGCGCATGCATCTTTTGGTAGACGCGGACGCAGTTTTCTGCAAAACCACACGATAGGCATGCAAATGGTGCTTTTGGCAGAACGCGCGTGTGGATTTCTACCAAACGACGTGAAAAGCATGCCGATGCTGCTCTTTTTAACATCCGCACATGGATTTGTGCCAAAACGCGTTTTTAGCATGCACATGCATCTTTTGGTAGACGCGGACGCAGTTTTCTGCAAAACCACACGATATGCATGCAAATGGTGCTTTTGGCAGAACGCGCGTGTGGATTTCTACCAAACGACGTGAAAAGCATGCCGATGCTGCTCTTTTTAACATCCGCACATGGATTTGTGCCAAAACGCGTTTTAAGCATGCGCATGCATCTTTGGTAGACGCGGACGCAGTTTTCTGCAAAACCACACGATAGGCATGCAAATGGTGCTTTTGGCAGAACGCGCGTGTGGATTTCTACCAAACGACGTGAAAAGCATGCCGATGCTGCTCTTTTTAACATCCGCACATGGATTTGTGCCAAAACGCGTTTTAAGCATGCGCATGCATCTTTTGGTAGACGCGGACGCAGTTTTCTGCAAAACCACACGATAGGCATGCAAATGGTGCTTTTGGCAGAACGCGCGTGTGGATTTCTACCAAACGACGTGAAAAGCATGCCGATGCTGCTCTTTTTAACATCCGCACATGGATTTGTGCCAAAACGCGTTTTTAGCATGCACATGCATCTTTTGGTAGACGCGGACGCAGTTTTCTGCAAAACCACACGATATGCATGCAAATGGTGCTTTTGGCAGAACGCGCGTGTGGATTTCTACCAAACGACGTGAAAAGCATGCCGATGCTGCTCTTTTTAACATCCGCACATGGATTTGTGCCAAAACGCGTTTTAAGCATGCGCATGCATCTTTTGGTAGACGCGGACGCAGTTTTCTGCAAAACCACACGATAGGCATGCAAATGGTGCTTTTGGCAGAACGCGCGTGTGGATTTCTACCAAACGACGTGAAAAGCATGCCGATGCTGCTCTTTTTAACATCCGCACATGGATTTGTGCCAAAACGCGTTTTTAGCATGCACATGCATCTTTTGGTAGACGCGGACGCAGTTTTCTGCAAAACCACACGATATGCATGCAAATGGTGCTTTTGGCAGAACGCGCGTGTGGATTTCTACCAAACGACGTGAAAAGCATGCCGATGCTGCTCTTTTTAACATCCGCACATGGATTTGTGCCAAAACGCGTTTTAAGCATGCGCATGCATCTTTGGTAGACGCGGACGCAGTTTTCTGCAAAACCACACGATAGGCATGCAAATGGTGCTTTTGGCAGAACGCGCGTGTGGATTTCTACCAAACGACGTGAAAAGCATGCCGATGCTGCTCTTTTTAACATCCGCACATGGATTTGTGCCAAAACGCGTTTTAAGCATGCGCATGCATCTTTTGGTAGACGCGGACGCAGTTTTCTGCAAAACCACACGATAGGCATGCAAATGGTGCTTTTGGCAGAACGCGCGTGTGGATTTCTACCAAACGACGTGAAAAGCATGCCGATGCTGCTCTTTTTAACATCCGCACATGGATTTGTGCCAAAACGCGTTTTTAGCATGCACATGCATCTTTTGGTAGACGCGGACGCAGTTTTCTGCAAAACCACACGATATGCATGCAAATGGTGCTTTTGGCAGAACGCGCGTGTGGATTTCTACCAAACGACGTGAAAAGCATGCCGATGCTGCTCTTTTTAGCACCCGCACATGGATTTGTGCCAAAACGCGTTTTAAGCATGCGCATGCATCTTTTGGTAGACGCGGACGCAGTTTTCTGCCAAACCACACGATATGCATGCAAATGGTGCTTTTGGCAGAACGCGCGCGTGGATTTCTACCAAACGACGTGAAAAGCATGCCGATGCTGCTCTTTTTAACATCCGCACATGGATTTGTGCCAAAGCGCGTTTTAAGCATGCGCATGCATCTTTTGGTAGACGCGGACGCAGTTTTCTGCAAAACCACACGATAGGCATGCAAATGGTGCTTTTGGCAGAACGCGCGTGTGGATTTCTACCAAACGACGTGAAAAGCATGCCGATGCTGCTCTTTTTAACATCCGCACATGGATTTGTGCCAAAGCGCGTTTTAAGCATGCGCATGCATCTTTTGGTAGACGCGGACGCAGTTTTCTGCAAAACCACACGATATGCATGCAAATGGTGCTTTTGGCAGAACGCGCGTGTGGATTTCTACCAAACGACGTGAAAAGCATGCCGATGCTGCTCTTTTTAACATCCGCACATGGATTTGTGCCAAAACGCGTTTTAAGCATGCGCATGCATCTTTTGGTAGACGCGGACGCAGTTTTCTGCAAAACCACACGATAGGCATGCAAATGGTGCTTTTGGCAGAACGCGCGCGTGGATTTCTACCAAACGACGTGAAAAGCATACCGATGCTGCTCTTTTTAACATCCGCACATGGATTTGTGCCAAAACGCGTTTTTAGCATGCACATGCATCTTTTGGTAGACGCGGACGCAGTTTTCTGCAAAACCACACGATATGCATGCAAATGGTGCTTTTGGCAGAACGCGCGTGTGGATTTCTACCAAACGACGTGAAAAGCATGCCGATGCTGCTCTTTTTAACATCCGCACATGGATTTGTGCCAAAACGCGTTTTTAGCATGCACATGCATCTTTTGGTAGACGCGGACGCAGTTTTCTGCAAAACCACACGATAGGCATGCAAATGGTGCTTTTGGCAGAACGCGCGTGTGGATTTCTACCAAACGACGTGAAAAGCATGCCGATGCTGCTCTTTTTAGCACCGGCACATGGATTTGTGCCAAAGCGCGTTTTAAGCATGCGCATGCATCTTTTGGTAGACGCGGACGCAGTTTTCTGCAAAACCACACGATATGCATGCAAATGGTGCTTTTGGCAGAACGCGCGCGTGGATTTCTACCAAACGACGTGAAAAGCATGCCGATGCTGCTCTTTTTAACATCCGCACATGGATTTGTGCCAAAACGCGTTTTTAGCATGCGCATGCATCTTTTGGTAGACGCGGACGCAGTTTTCTGCAAAACCACACGATATGCATGCAAATGGTGCTTTTGGCAGAACGCGCGTGTGGATTTCTACCAAACGACGTGAAAAGCATGCCGATGCTGCTCTTTTTAACATCCGCACATGGATTTGTGCCAAAACGCGTTTTAAGCATGCGCATGCATCTTTTGGTAGACGCGGACGCAGTTTTCTGCAAAACCACACGATAGGCATGCAAATGGTGCTTTTGGCAGAACGCGCGCGTGGATTTCTACCAAACGACGTGAAAAGCATGCCGATGCTGCTCTTTTTAACATCCGCCCATGGATTTGTGCCAAAACGCGTTTTTAGCATGCACATGCATCTTTTGGTAGACGCGGACGCAGTTTTCTGCAAAACCACACGATGTGCATGCAAATGGTGCTTTTGGCAGAACGCGCGTGTGGATTTCTACCAAACGACGTGAAAAGCATGCCGATGCTGCTCTTTTTAACATCCGCACATGGATTTGTGCCAAAACGCGTTTTTAGCATGCACATGCATCTTTTGGTAGACGCGGACGCAGTTTTCTGCAAAACCACACGATATGCATGCAAATGGTGCTTTTGGCAGAACGCGCGTGTGGATTTCTACCAAACGACGTGAAAAGCATGCCGATGCTGCTCTTTTTAACATCCGCACATGGATTTGTGCCAAAACGCGTTTTAAGCATGCGCATGCATCTTTTGGTAGACGCGGACGCAGTTTTCTGCAAAACCACACGATATGCATGCAAATGGTGCTTTTGGCAGAACGCGCGTGTGGATTTCTACCAAACGACGTGAAAAGCATGCCGATGCTGCTCTTTTTAGCACCCGCACATGGATTTGTGCCAAAACGCGTTTTAAGCATGCGCATGCATCTTTTGGTAGACGCGGACGCAGTTTTCTGCAAAACCACACGATAGGCATGCAAATGGTGCTTTTGGCAGAACGCGCGCGTGGATTTCTACCAAACGACGTGAAAAGCATGCCGATGCTGCTCTTTTTAACATCCGCACATGGATTTGTGCCAAAACGCGTTTTTAGCATGCACATGCATCTTTTGGTAGACGCGGACGCAGTTTTCTGCAAAACCACACGATATGCATGCAAATGGTGCTTTTGGCAGAACGCGCGTGTGGATTTCTACCAAACGACGTGAAAAGCATGCCGATGCTGCTCTTTTTAACATCCGCACATGGATTTGTGCCAAAACGCGTTTTTAGCATGCACATGCATCTTTTGGTAGACGCGGACGCAGTTTTCTGCAAAACCACACGATATGCATGCAAATGGTGCTTTTGGCAGAACGCGCATGTGGATTTCTACCAAACGACGTGAAAAGCATGCCGATGCTGCTCTTTTTAACATCCGCACATGGATTTGTGCCAAAGCGCGTTTTAAGCATGCGCATGCATCTTTTGGTAGACGCGGACGCAGTTTTCTGCAAAACCAAACGATAGGCATGCAAATGGTGCTTTTGGCAGAACGCGCGTGTGGATTTCTACCAAACGACGTGAAAAGCATGCCGATGCTGCTCTTTTTAGCACCCGCACATGGATTTGTGCCAAAACGCGTTTTAAGCATGCGCATGCATCTTTTGGTAGACGCGGACGCAGTTTTCTGCAAAACCACACGATAGGCATGCAAATGGTGCTTTTGGCAGAACGCGCGCGTGGATTTCTACCAAACGACGTGAAAAGCATGCCGATGCTGCTCTTTTTAACATCCGCACATGGATTTGTGCCAAAACGCGTTTTTAGCATGCACATGCATCTTTTGGTAGACGCGGACGCAGTTTTCTGCAAAACCACACGATATGCATGCAAATGGTGCTTTTGGCAGAACGCGCGTGTGGATTTCTACCAAACGACGTGAAAAGCATGCCGATGCTGCTCTTTTTAACATCCGCACATGGATTTGTGCCAAAACGCGTTTTTAGCATGCACATGCATCTTTTGGTAGACGCGGACGCAGTTTTCTGCAAAACCACACGATATGCATGCAAATGGTGCTTTTGGCAGAACGCGCGTGTGGATTTCTACCAAACGACGTGAAAAGCATGCCGATGCTGCTCTTTTTAACATCCGCACATGGATTTGTGCCAAAGCGCGTTTTAAGCATGCGCATGCATCTTTTGGTAGACGCGGACGCAGTTTTCTGCAAAACCACACGATAGGCATGCAAATGGTGCTTTTGGCAGAACGCGCGTGTGGATTTCTACCAAACGACGTGAAAAGCATGCCGATGCTGCTCTTTTTAGCACCCGCACATGGATTTGTGCCAAAACGCGTTTTAAGCATGCGCATGCATCTTTTGGTAGACGCGGACGCAGTTTTCTGCAAAACCACACGATATGCATGCAAATGGTGCTTTTGGCAGAACGCGCGCGTGGATTTCTACCAAACGA
This sequence comes from Dermacentor variabilis, assembly GCF_050947875.1. Taxonomy (NCBI): domain Eukaryota; kingdom Metazoa; phylum Arthropoda; class Arachnida; order Ixodida; family Ixodidae; genus Dermacentor; species Dermacentor variabilis. The sequence continues at coordinate 33,281 of NW_027460703.1, read as the reverse complement.
CGTGAAAAGCATGCCGATGCTGCTCTTTTTAACATCCGCACATGGATTTGTGCCAAAACGCGTTTTTAGCATGCACATGCATCTTTTGGTAGACGCGGACGCAGTTTTCTGCAAAACCACACGATATGCATGCAAATGGTGCTTTTGGCAGAACGCGCGTGTGGATTTCTACCAAACGACGTGAAAAGCATGCCGATGCTGCTCTTTTTAACATCCGCACATGGATTTGTGCCAAAACGCGTTTTAAGCATGCGCATGCATCTTTTGGTAGACGCGGACGCAGTTTTCTGCAAAACCACACGATAGGCATGCAAATGGTGCCTTTGGCAGAACGCGCGTGTGGATTTCTACCAAACGACGTGAAAAGCATGCCGATGCTGCTCTTTTTAGCACCCGCACATGGATTTGTGCCAAAACGCGTTTTAAGCATGCGCATGCATCTTTTGGTAGACGCGGACGCAGTTTTCTGCAAAACCACACGATATGCATGCAAATGGTGCTTTTGGCAGAACGCGCGCGTGGATTTCTACCAAACGACGTGAAAAGCATGCCGATGCTGCTCTTTTTAACATCCGCACATGGATTTGTGCCAAAGCGCGTTTTAAGCATGCGCATGCATCTTTTGGTAGACGCGGACGCAGTTTTCTGCAAAACCACACGATAGGCATGCAAATGGTGCTTTTGGCAGAACGCACGTGTGGATTTCTACGAAACGACGTGAAAAGCATGCCGATGCTGCTCTTTTTAACATCCGCACATGGATTTGTGCCAAAACGCGTTTTTAGCATGCGCATGCATCTTTTGGTAGACGCGGACGCAGTTTTCTGCAAAACCACACGATATGCATGCAAATGGTGCTTTTGGCAGAACGCGCGTGTGGATTTCTACCAAACGACGTGAAAAGCATGCCGATGCTGCTCTTTTTAACATCCGCACATGAATTTGTGCCAAAACGCGTTTTAAGCATGCGCATGCATCTTTTGGTAGACGCGGACGCAGTTTTCTGCAAAACCACACGATAGGCATGCAAATGGTGCTTTCGGCAGAACGCGCGTGTGGATTTCTACCAAACGACGTGAAAAGCATGCCGATGCTGCTCTTTTTAGCACCCGCACATGGATTTGTGCCAAAACGCGTTTTAAGCATGCGCATGCATCTTTTGGTAGACGCGGACGCAGTTTTCTGCAAAACCACACGATAGGCATGCAAATGGTGCTTTTGGCAGAACGCGCGCGTGGATTTCTACCAAACGACGTGAAAAGCATGCCGATGCTGCTCTTTTTAACATCCGCACATGGATTTGTGCCAAAACGCGTTTTTAGCATGCACATGCATCTTTTGGTAGACGCGGACGCAGTTTTCTGCAAAACCACACGATATGCATGCAAATGGTGCTTTTGGCAGAACGCGCGTGTGGATTTCTACCAAACGACGTGAAAAGCATGCCGATGCTGCTCTTTTTAACATCCGCACATGGATTTGTGCCAAAACGCGTTTTTAGCATGCACATGCATCTTTTGGTAGACGCGGACGCAGTTTTCTGCAAAACCACACGATATGCATGCAAATGGTGCTTTTGGCAGAACGCGCCTGTGGATTTCTACCAAACGACGTGAAAAGCATGCCGATGCTGCTCTTTTTAACATCCGCACATGGATTTCTGCCAAAACGCGTTTTAAGCATGCGCATGCATCTTTTGGTAGACGCGGACGCAGTTTTCTGCAAAACCACACGATAGGCATGCAAATGGTGCTTTTGGCAGAACGCGCGTGTGGATTTCTACCAAACGACGTGAAAAGCATGCCGATGCTGCTCTTTTTAGCACCCGCACATGGATTTGTGCCAAAGCGCGTTTTAAGCATGCGCATGCATCTTTTGGTAGACGCGGACGCAGTTTTCTGCAAAACCACACGATAGGCATGCAAATGGTGCTTTTGGCAGAACGCACGTGTGGATTTCTACCAAACGACGTGAAAAGCATGCCGATGCTGCTCTTTTTAACATCCGCACATGGATTTGTGCCAAAACGCGTTTTTAGCATGCGCATGCATCTTTTGGTAGACGCGGACGCAGTTTTCTGCAAAACCACACGATATGCATGCAAATGGTGCTTTTGGCAGAACGCGCGTGTGGATTTCTACCAAACGACGTGAAAAGCATGCCGATGCTGCTCTTTTTAACATCCGCACATGAATTTGTGCCAAAACGCGTTTTAAGCATGCGCATGCATCTTTTGGTAGACGCGGACGCAGTTTTCTGCAAAACCACACGATATGCATGCAAATGGTGCTTTTGGCAGAACGCGCATGTGGATTTCTACCAAACGACGTGAAAAGCATGCCGATGCTGCTCTTTTTAACATCCGCACATGGATTTGTGCCAAAACGCGTTTTTAGCATGCACCTGCATCTTTTGGTAGACGCGGACGCAGTTTTCTGCAAAACCACACGATAGGCATGCAAATGGTGCTTTTGGCAGAACGCGCTTGTGGATTTCTACCAAACGACGTGAAAAGCATGCCGATGCTGCTCTTTTTAGCACCCGCACATGGATTTGTGCCAAAACGCGTTTTTAGCATGCACATACATCTTTTGGTAGACGCGGACGCAGTTTTCTGCAAAACCACACGATATGCATGCAAATGGTGCTTTTGGCAGAACGCGCGTGTGGATTTCTACCAAACGACGTGAAAAGCATGCCGATGCTGCTCTTTTTAACATCCGCACATGGATTTGTGCCAAAGCGCGTTTTAAGCATGCGCATGCATCTTTTGGTAGACGCGGACGCAGTTTTCTGCAAAACCAAACGATAGGCATGCAAATGGTGCTTTTGGCAGAACGCGCGTGTGGATTTCTACCAAACGACGTGAAAAGCATGCCGATGCTGCTCTTTTTAGCACCCGCACATGGATTTGTGCCAAAACGCGTTTTAAGCATGCGCATGCATCTTTTGGTAGACGCGGACGCAGTTTTCTGCAAAACCACACGATAGGCATGCAAATGGTGCTTTTGGCAGAACGCGCGCGTGGATTTCTACCAAACGACGTGAAAAGCATGCCGATGCTGCTCTTTTTAACATCCGCACATGGATTTGTGCCAAAACGCGTTTTTAGCATGCACATGCATCTTTTGGTAGACGCGGACGCAGTTTTCTGCAAAACCACACGATATGCATGCAAATGGTGCTTTTGGCAGAACGCGCGTGTGGATTTCTACCAAACGACGTGAAAAGCATGCCGATGCTGCTCTTTTTAACATCCGCACATGGATTTGTGCCAAAACGCGTTTTTAGCATGCACATGCATCTTTTGGTAGACGCGGACGCAGTTTTCTGCAAAACCACACGATATGCATGCAAATGGTGCTTTGGCAGAACGCGCGTGTGGATTTCTACCAAACGACGTGAAAAGCATGCCGATGCTGCTCTTTTTAACATCCGCACATGGATTTGTGCCAAAGCGCGTTTTAAGCATGCGCATGCATCTTTTGGTAGACGCGGACGCAGTTTTCTGCAAAACCACACGATAGGCATGCAAATGGTGCTTTTGGCAGAACGCGCGTGTGGATTTCTACCAAACGACGTGAAAAGCATGCCGATGCTGCTCTTTTTAGCACCCGCACATGGATTTGTGCCAAAACGCGTTTTAAGCATGCGCATGCATCTTTTGGTAGACGCGGACGCAGTTTTCTGCAAAACCACACGATATGCATGCAAATGGTGCTTTTGGCAGAACGCGCGCGTGGATTTCTACCAAACGACGTGAAAAGCATGCCGATGCTGCTCTTTTTAACATCCGCACATGGATTTGTGCCAAAACGCGTTTTTAGCATGCACATGCATCTTTTGGTAGACGCGGACGCAGTTTTCTGCAAAACCACACGATATGCATGCAAATGGTGCTTTTGGCAGAACGCGCGTGTGGATTTCTACCAAACGACGTGAAAAGCATGCCGATGCTGCTCTTTTTAACATCCGCACATGGATTTGTGCCAAAACGCGTTTTAAGCATGCGCATGCATCTTTTGGTAGACGCGGACGCAGTTTTCTGCAAAACCACACGATAGGCATGCAAATGGTGCCTTTGGCAGAACGCGCGTGTGGATTTCTACCAAACGACGTGAAAAGCATGCCGATGCTGCTCTTTTTAGCACCCGCACATGGATTTGTGCCAAAACGCGTTTTAAGCATGCGCATGCATCTTTTGGTAGACGCGGACGCAGTTTTCTGCAAAACCACACGATATGCATGCAAATGGTGCTTTTGGCAGAACGCGCGCGTGGATTTCTACCAAACGACGTGAAAAGCATGCCGATGCTGCTCTTTTTAACATCCGCACATGGATTTGTGCCAAAGCGCGTTTTAAGCATGCGCATGCATCTTTTGGTAGACGCGGACGCAGTTTTCTGCAAAACCACACGATAGGCATGCAAATGGTGCTTTTGGCAGAACGCACGTGTGGATTTCTACCAAACGACGTGAAAAGCATGCCGATGCTGCTCTTTTTAACATCCGCACATGGATTTGTGCCAAAACGCGTTTTTAGCATGCGCATGCATCTTTTGGTAGACGCGGACGCAGTTTTCTGCAAAACCACACGATATGCATGCAAATGGTGCTTTTGGCAGAACGCGCGTGTGGATTTCTACCAAACGACGTGAAAAGCATGCCGATGCTGCTCTTTTTAACATCCGCACATGAATTTGTGCCAAAACGCGTTTTAAGCATGCGCATGCATCTTTTGGTAGACGCGGACGCAGTTTTCTGCAAAACCACACGATAGGCATGCAAATGGTGCTTTCGGCAGAACGCGCGTGTGGATTTCTACCAAACGACGTGAAAAGCATGCCGATGCTGCTCTTTTTAGCACCCGCACATGGATTTGTGCCAAAACGCGTTTTAAGCATGCGCATGCATCTTTTGGTAGACGCGGACGCAGTTTTCTGCAAAACCACACGATAGGCATGCAAATGGTGCTTTTGGCAGAACGCGCGCGTGGATTTCTACCAAACGACGTGAAAAGCATGCCGATGCTGCTCTTTTTAACATCCGCACATGGATTTGTGCCAAAACGCGTTTTTAGCATGCACATGCATCTTTTGGTAGACGCGGACGCAGTTTTCTGCAAAACCACACGATATGCATGCAAATGGTGCTTTTGGCAGAACGCGCGTGTGGATTTCTACCAAACGACGTGAAAAGCATGCCGATGCTGCTCTTTTTAACATCCGCACATGGATTTGTGCCAAAACGCGTTTTTAGCATGCACATGCATCTTTTGGTAGACGCGGACGCAGTTTTCTGCAAAACCACACGATATGCATGCAAATGGTGCTTTTGGCAGAACGCGCGTGTGGATTTCTACCAAACGACGTGAAAAGCATGCCGATGCTGCTCTTTTTAACATCCGCACATGGATTTCTGCCAAAACGCGTTTTAAGCATGCGCATGCATCTTTTGGTAGACGCGGACGCAGTTTTCTGCAAAACCACACGATAGGCATGCAAATGGTGCTTTTGGCAGAACGCGCGTGTGGATTTCTACCAAACGACGTGAAAAGCATGCCGATGCTGCTCTTTTTAGCACCCGCACATGGATTTGTGCCAAAACGCGTTTTAAGCATGCGCATGCATCTTTTGGTAGACGCGGACGCAGTTTTCTGCAAAACCACACGATAGGCATGCAAATGGTGCTTTTGGCAGAACGCGCGCGTGGATTTCTACCAAACGACGTGAAAAGCATGCCGATGCTGCTCTTTTTAACATCCGCACATGGATTTGTGCCAAAACGCGTTTTTAGCATGCACATGCATCTTTTGGTAGACGCGGACGCAGTTTTCTGCAAAACCACACGATATGCATGCAAATGGTGCTTTTGGCAGAACGCGCGTGTGGATTTCTACCAAACGACGTGAAAAGCATGCCGATGCTGCTCTTTTTAACATCCGCACATGGATTTGTGCCAAAACGCGTTTTTAGCATGCACATGCATCTTTTGGTAGACGCGGACGCAGTTTTCTGCAAAACCACACGATATGCATGCAAATGGTGCTTTTGGCAGAACGCGCATGTGGATTTCTACCAAACGACGTGAAAAGCATGCCGATGCTGCTCTTTTTAACATCCGCACATGGATTTGTGCCAAAACGCGTTTTTAGCATGCACCTGCATCTTTTGGTAGACGCGGACGCAGTTTTCTGCAAAACCACACGATAGGCATGCAAATGGTGCTTTTGGCAGAACGCGCTTGTGGATTTCTACCAAACGACGTGAAAAGCATGCCGATGCTGCTCTTTTTAGCACCCGCACATGGATTTGTGCCAAAACGCGTTTTTAGCATGCACATACATCTTTTGGTAGACGCGGACGCAGTTTTCTGCAAAACCACACGATATGCATGCAAATGGTGCTTTTGGCAGAACGCGCGTGTGGATTTCTACCAAACGACGTGAAAAGCATGCCGATGCTGCTCTTTTTAACATCCGCACATGGATTTGTGCCAAAGCGCGTTTTAAGCATGCGCATGCATCTTTTGGTAGACGCGGACGCAGTTTTCTGCAAAACCACACGATAGGCATGCAAATGGTGCTTTTGGCAGAACGCGCGTGTGGATTTCTACCAAACGACGTGAAAAGCATGCCGATGCTGCTCTTTTTAGCACCCGCACATGGATTTGTGCCAAAACGCGTTTTAAGCATGCGCATGCATCTTTTGGTAGACGCGGACGCAGTTTTCTGCAAAACCACACGATAGGCATGCAAATGGTGCTTTTGGCAGAACGCGCGCGTGGATTTCTACCAAACGACGTGAAAAGCATGCCGATGCTGCTCTTTTTAACATCCGCACATGGATTTGTGCCAAAACGCGTTTTTAGCATGCACATGCATCTTTTGGTAGACGCGGACGCAGTTTTCTGCAAAACCACACGATATGCATGCAAATGGTGCTTTTGGCAGAACGCGCGTGTGGATTTCTACCAAACGACGTGAAAAGCATGCCGATGCTGCTCTTTTTAACATCCGCACATGGATTTGTGCCAAAACGCGTTTTTAGCATGCACATGCATCTTTTGGTAGACGCGGACGCAGTTTTCTGCAAAACCACACGATATGCATGCAAATGGTGCTTTTGGCAGAACGCGCGTGTGGATTTCTACCAAACGACGTGAAAAGCATGCCGATGCTGCTCTTTTTAACATCCGCACATGGATTTGTGCCAAAGCGCGTTTTAAGCATGCGCATGCATCTTTTGGTAGACGCGGACGCAGTTTTCTGCAAAACCACACGATAGGCATGCAAATGGTGCTTTTGGCAGAACGCGCGTGTGGATTTCTACCAAACGACGTGAAAAGCATGCCGATGCTGCTCTTTTTAGCACCCGCACATGGATTTGTGCCAAAACGCGTTTTAAGCATGCGCATGCATCTTTTGGTAGACGCGGACGCAGTTTTCTGCAAAACCACACGATATGCATGCAAATGGTGCTTTTGGCAGAACGCGCGCGTGGATTTCTACCAAACGACGTGAAAAGCATGCCGATGCTGCTCTTTTTAACATCCGCACATGGATTTGTGCCAAAACGCGTTTTTAGCATGCACATGCATCTTTTGGTAGACGCGGACGCAGTTTTCTGCAAAACCACACGATATGCATGCAAATGGTGCTTTTGGCAGAACGCGCGTGTGGATTTCTACCAAACGACGTGAAAAGCATGCCGATGCTGCTCTTTTTAACATCCGCACATGGATTTGTGCCAAAACGCGTTTTAAGCATGCGCATGCATCTTTTGGTAGACGCGGACGCAGTTTTCTGCAAAACCACACGATAGGCATGCAAATGGTGCCTTTGGCAGAACGCGCGTGTGGATTTCTACCAAACGACGTGAAAAGCATGCCGATGCTGCTCTTTTTAGCACCCGCACATGGATTTGTGCCAAAACGCGTTTTAAGCATGCGCATGCATCTTTTGGTAGACGCGGACGCAGTTTTCTGCAAAACCACACGATATGCATGCAAATGGTGCTTTTGGCAGAACGCGCGCGTGGATTTCTACCAAACGACGTGAAAAGCATGCCGATGCTGCTCTTTTTAACATCCGCACATGGATTTGTGCCAAAGCGCGTTTTAAGCATGCGCATGCATCTTTTGGTAGACGCGGACGCAGTTTTCTGCAAAACCACACGATAGGCATGCAAATGGTGCTTTTGGCAGAACGCACGTGTGGATTTCTACCAAACGACGTGAAAAGCATGCCGATGCTGCTCTTTTTAACATCCGCACATGGATTTGTGCCAAAACGCGTTTTTAGCATGCGCATGCATCTTTTGGTAGACGCGGACGCAGTTTTCTGCAAAACCACACGATATGCATGCAAATGGTGCTTTTGGCAGAACGCGCGTGTGGATTTCTACCAAACGACGTGAAAAGCATGCCGATGCTGCTCTTTTTAACATCCGCACATGAATTTGTGCCAAAACGCGTTTTAAGCATGCGCATGCATCTTTTGGTTGACGCGGACGCAGTTTTCTGCAAAACCACACGATAGGCATGCAAATGGTGCTTTCGGCAGAACGCGCGTGTGGATTTCTACCAAACGACGTGAAAAGCATGCCGATGCTGCTCTTTTTAGCACCCGCACATGGATTTGTGCCAAAACGCGTTTTAAGCATGCGCATGCATCTTTTGGTAGACGCGGACGCAGTTTTCTGCAAAACCACACGATAGGCATGCAAATGGTGCTTTTGGCAGAACGCGCGCGTGGATTTCTACCAAACGACGTGAAAAGCATGCCGATGCTGCTCTTTTTAACATCCGCACATGGATTTGTGCCAAAACGCGTTTTTAGCATGCACATGCATCTTTTGGTAGACGCGGACGCAGTTTTCTGCAAAACCACACGATATGCATGCAAATGGTGCTTTTGGCAGAACGCGCGTGTGGATTTCTACCAAACGACGTGAAAAGCATGCCGATGCTGCTCTTTTTAACATCCGCACATGGATTTGTGCCAAAACGCGTTTTTAGCATGCACATGCATCTTTTGGTAGACGCGGACGCAGTTTTCTGCAAAACCACACGATATGCATGCAAATGGTGCTTTTGGCAGAACGCGCGTGTGGATTTCTACCAAACGACGTGAAAAGCATGCCGATGCTGCTCTTTTTAACATCCGCACATGGATTTCTGCCAAAACGCGTTTTAAGCATGCGCATGCATCTTTTGGTAGACGCGGACGCAGTTTTCTGCAAAACCACACGATAGGCATGCAAATGGTGCTTTTGGCAGAACGCGCGTGTGGATTTCTACCAAACGACGTGAAAAGCATGCCGATGCTGCTCTTTTTAGCACCCGCACATGGATTTGTGCCAAAACGCGTTTTAAGCATGCGCATGCATCTTTTGGTAGACGCGGACGCAGTTTTCTGCAAAACCACACGATAGGCATGCAAATGGTGCTTTTGGCAGAACGCGCGCGTGGATTTCTACCAAACGACGTGAAAAGCATGCCGATGCTGCTCTTTTTAACATCCGCACATGGATTTGTGCCAAAACGCGTTTTTAGCATGCACATGCATCTTTTGGTAGACGCGGACGCAGTTTTCTGCAAAACCACACGATAGGCATGCAAATGGTGCTTTTGGCAGAACGCGCGTGTGGATTTCTACCAAACGACGTGAAAAGCATGCCGATGCTGCTCTTTTTAGCACCCGCACATGGATTTGTGCCAAAACGCGTTTTAAGCATGCGCATGCATCTTTTGGTAGACGCGGACGCAGTTTTCTGCAAAACCACACGATAGGCATGCAAATGGTGCTTTTGGCAGAACGCGCGCGTGGATTTCTACCAAACGACGTGAAAAGCATGCCGATGCTGCTCTTTTTAACATCCGCACATGGATTTGTGCCAAAACGCGTTTTTAGCATGCACATGCATCTTTTGGTAGACGCGGACGCAGTTTTCTGCAAAACCACACGATATGCATGCAAATGGTGCTTTTGGCAGAACGCGCGTGTGGATTTCTACCAAACGACGTGAAAAGCATGCCGATGCTGCTCTTTTTAACATCCGCACATGGATTTATGCCAAAACGCGTTTTTAGCATGCACATGCATCTTTTGGTAGACGCGGACGCAGTTTTCTGCAAAACCACACGATATGCATGCAAATGGTGCTTTTGGCAGAACGCGCGTGTGGATTTCTACCAAACGACGTGAAAAGCATGCCGATGCTGCTCTTTTTAACATCCGCACATGGATTTGTGCCAAAACGCGTTTTAAGCATGCGCATGCATCTTTTGGTAGACGCGGACGCAGTTTTCTGCAAAACCACACGATAGGCATGCAAATGGTGCTTTTGGCAGAACGCGCGTGTGGATTTCTACCAAACGACGTGAAAAGCATGCCGATGCTGCTCTTTTTAACATCCGCACATGGATTTGTGCCAAAACGCGTTTTTAGCATGCACATGCATCTTTTGGTAGACGCGGACGCAGTTTTCTGCAAAACCACACGATATGCATGCAAATGGTGCTTTTGGCAGAACGCGCGTGTGGATTTCTACCAAACGACGTGAAAAGCATGCCGATGCTGCTCTTTTTAACATCCGCACATGGATTTGTGCCAAAACGCGTTTTAAGCATGCGCATGCATCTTTGGTAGACGCGGACGCAGTTTTCTGCAAAACCACACGATAGGCATGCAAATGTGCTTTTGGCAGAACGCGCGTGTGGATTTCTACCAAACGACGTGAAAAGCATGCCGATGCTGCTCTTTTTAACATCCGCACATGGATTTGTGCCAAAACGCGTTTTAAGCATGCGCATGCATCTTTTGGTAGACGCGGACGCAGTTTTCTGCAAAACCACACGATAGGCATGCAAATGGTGCTTTTGGCAGAACGCGCGTGTGGATTTCTACCAAACGACGTGAAAAGCATGCCGATGCTGCTCTTTTTAACATCCGCACATGGATTTGTGCCAAAACGCGTTTTTAGCATGCACATGCATCTTTTGGTAGACGCGGACGCAGTTTTCTGCAAAACCACACGATATGCATGCAAATGGTGCTTTTGGCAGAACGCGCGTGTGGATTTCTACCAAACGACGTGAAAAGCATGCCGATGCTGCTCTTTTTAGCACCCGCACATGGATTTGTGCCAAAACGCGTTTTAAGCATGCGCATGCATCTTTTGGTAGACGCGGACGCAGTTTTCTGCCAAACCACACGATATGCATGCAAATGGTGCTTTTGGCAGAACGCGCGCGTGGATTTCTACCAAACGACGTGAAAAGCATGCCGATGCTGCTCTTTTTAACATCCGCACATGGATTTGTGCCAAAGCGCGTTTTAAGCATGCGCATGCATCTTTTGGTAGACGCGGACGCAGTTTTCTGCAAAACCACACGATAGGCATGCAAATGGTGCTTTTGGCAGAACGCGCGTGTGGATTTCTACCAAACGACGTGAAAAGCATGCCGATGCTGCTCTTTTTAACATCCGCACATGGATTTGTGCCAAAGCGCGTTTTAAGCATGCGCATGCATCTTTTGGTAGACGCGGACGCAGTTTTCTGCAAAACCACACGATATGCATGCAAATGGTGCTTTTGGCAGAACGCGCGTGTGGATTTCTACCAAACGACGTGAAAAGCATGCCGATGCTGCTCTTTTTAACATCCGCACATGGATTTGTGCCAAAACGCGTTTTAAGCATGCGCATGCATCTTTTGGTAGACGCGGACGCAGTTTTCTGCAAAACCACACGATAGGCAATGCAAATGGTGCTTTTGGCAGAACGCGCGCGTGGATTTCTACCAAACGACGTGAAAAGCATACCGATGCTGCTCTTTTTAACATCCGCACATGGATTTGTGCCAAAACGCGTTTTAGCATGCACATGCATCTTTTGGTAGACGCGGACGCAGTTTTCTGCAAAACCACACGATATGCATGCAAATGGTGCTTTTGGCAGAACGCGCGTGTGGATTTCTACCAAACGACGTGAAAAGCATGCCGATGCTGCTCTTTTTAACATCCGCACATGGATTTGTGCCAAAACGCGTTTTTAGTATGCACATGCATCTTTTGGTAGACGCGGACGCAGTTTTCTGCAAAACCACACGATATGCATGCAAATGGTGCTTTTGGCAGAACGCGCGTGTGGATTTCTACCAAACGACGTGAAAAGCATGCCGATGCTGCTCTTTTTAACATCCGCACATGGATTTTGTGCCAAAGCGCGTTTTAAGCATGCGCATGCATCTTTTGGTAGACGCGGACGCAGTTTTCTGCAAAACCACACGATAGGCATGCAAATGGTGCTTTTGGCAGAACGCACGTGTGGATTTCTACCAAACGACGTGAAAAGCATGCCGATGCTGCTCTTTTTAACATCCGCACATGGATTTGTGCCAAAACGCGTTTTTAGCATGCGCATGCATCTTTTGGTAGACGCGGACGCAGTTTTCTGCAAAACCACACGAAATAATGCATGCAAATGGTGCTTTTGGCAGAACGCGCGTGTGGATTTCTACCAAACGACGTGAAAAGCATGCCGATGCTGCTCTTTTTAACATCCGCACATGGATTTGTGCCAAAACGCGTTTTTAAGCATGCGCATGCATCTTTTGGTAGACGCGGACGCAGTTTTCTGCAAAACCACACGATAGGCATGCAAATGGTGCTTTTGGCAGAACGCGCTTGTGGATTTCTACCAAACGACGTGAAAAGCATGCCGATGCTGCTCTTTTTAGCACCCGCACATGGATTTGTGCCAAAACGCGTTTTTAGGATGCACATGCATCTTTTGGTAGACGCGGACGCAGTTTTCTGCAAAACCACACGATATGCATGCAAATGGTGCTTTTGGCAGAACGCGCGTGTGGATTTCTACCAAACGACGTGAAAAGCATGCCGATGCTGCTCTTTTTAACATCCGCACATGGATTTGTGCCAAAGCGCGTTTTAAGCATGCGCATGCATCTTTTGGTAGACGCGGACGCAGTTTTCTGCAAAACCACACGATAGGCATGCAAATGGTGCTTTTGGCAGAACGCGCGTGTGGATTTCTACCAAACGACGTGAAAAGCATGCCGATGCTGCTCTTTTTAGCACCCGCACATGGATTTGTGCCAAAACGCGTTTTAAGCATGCGCATGCATCTTTTGGTAGACGCGGACGCAGTTTTCTGCAAAACCACACGATAGGCATGCAAATGGTGCTTTTGGCAGAACGCGCGCGTGGATTTCTACCAAACGACGTGAAAAGCATGCCGATGCTGCTCTTTTTAACATCCGCACATGGATTTGTGCCAAAACGCGTTTTTAGCATGCACATGCATCTTTTGGTAGACGCGGACGCAGTTTTCTGCAAAACCACACGATATGCATGCAAATGGTGCTTTTGGCAGAACGCGCGTGTGGATTTCTACCAAACGACGTGAAAAGCATGCCGATGCTGCTCTTTTTAACATCCGCACATGGATTTGTGCCAAAACGCGTTTTAAGCATGCGCATGCATCTTTTGGTAGACGCGGACGCAGTTTTCTGCAAAACCACACGATAGGCATGCAAATGGTGCTTTTGGCAGAACGCGCGTGTGGATTTCTACCAAACGACGTGAAAAGCATGCCGATGCTGCTCTTTTTAGCACCCGCACATGGATTTGTGCCAAAACGCGTTTTAAGCATGCGCATGCACCTTTTGGTAGACGCGGACGCAGTTTTCTGCAAAACCACACGATATGCATGCAAATGGTGCTTTTGGCAGAACGCGCGCGTGGATTTCTACCAAACGACGTGAAAAGCATGCCGATGCTGCTCTTTTTAACATCCGCACATGGATTTGTGCCAAAACGCGTTTTTAGCATGCACATGCATCTTTTGGTAGACGCGGACGCAGTTTTCTGCAAAACCACACGATATGCATGCAAATGGTGCTTTTGGCAGAACGCGCGTGTGGATTTCTACCAAACGACGTGAAAAGCATGCCGATGCTGCTCTTTTTAACATCCGCACATGGATTTCTGCCAAAACGCGTTTTTAGCATGCACATGCATCTTTTGGTAGACGCGGACGCAGTTTTCTGCAAAACCACACGATATGCATGCAAATGGTGCTTTTGGCAGAACGCGCGTGTGGATTTCTACCAAACGACGTGAAAAGCATGCCGATGCTGCTCTTTTTAACATCCGCACATGGATTTGTGCCAAAACGCGTTTTTAGCATGCACATGCATCTTTTGGTAGACGCGGACGCAGTTTTCTGCAAAACCACACGATATGCATGCAAATGGTGCTTTTGGCAGAACGCGCGTGTGGATTTCTACCAAACGACGTGAAAAGCATGCCGATGCTGCTCTTTTTAACATCCGCACATGGATTTGTGCCAAAACGCGTTTTTAGCATGCACATGCATCTTTTGGTAGACGCGGACGCAGTTTTCTGCAAAACCACACGATATGCATGCAAATGGTGCTTTTGGCAGAACGCGCGTGTGGATTTCTACCAAACGACGTGAAAAGCATGCCGATGCTGCTCTTTTTAACATCCGCACATGGATTTGTGCCAAAACGCGTTTTTAGCATGCACATGCATCTTTTGGTAGACGCGGACGCAGTTTTCTGCAAAACCACACGATATGCATGCAAATGGTGCTTTTGGCAGAACGCGCGTGTGGATTTCTACCAAACGACGTGAAAAGCATGCCGATGCTGCTCTTTTTAACATCCGCACATGGATTTGTGCCAAAACGCGTTTTAAGCATGCGCATGCATCTTTTGGTAGACGCGGACGCAGTTTTCTGCAAAACCACACGATAGGCATGCAAATGGTGCTTTTGGCAGAACGCGCGTGTGGATTTCTACCAAACGACGTGAAAAGCATGCCGATGCTGCTCTTTTTAGCACCCGCACATGGATTTGTGCCAAAACGCGTTTTTAGCATGCACATGCATCTTTTGGTAGACGCGGACGCAGTTTTCTGCAAAACCACACGATATGCATGCAAATGGTGCTTTTGGCAGAACGCGCGTGTGGATTTCTACCAAACGACGTGAAAAGCATGCCGATGCTGCTCTTTTTAACATCCGCACATGGATTTGTGCCAAAGCGCGTTTTAAGCATGCGCATGCATCTTTTGGTAGACGCGGACGCAGTTTTCTGCAAAACCACACGATAGGCATGCAAATGGTGCTTTTGGCAGAACGCGCGTGTGGATTTCTACCAAACGACGTGAAAAGCATGCCGATGCTGCTCTTTTTAGCACCCGCACATGGATTTGTGCCAAAACGCGTTTTAAGCATGCGCATGCATCTTTTGGTAGACGCGGACGCAGTTTTCTGCAAAACCACACGATATGCATGCAAATGGTGCTTTTGGCAGAACGCGCGCGTGGATTTCTACCAAACGACGTGAAAAGCATGCCGATGCTGCTCTTTTTAACATCCGCACATGGATTTGTGCCAAAGCGCGTTTTAAGCATGCGCATGCATCTTTTGGTAGACGCGGACGCAGTTTTCTGCAAAACCACACGATAGGCATGCAAATGGTGCTTTTGGCAGAACGCGCGTGTGGATTTCTACCAAACGACGTGAAAAGCATGCCGATGCTGCTCTTTTTAACATCCGCACATGGATTTGTGCCAAAGCGCGTTTTAAGCATGCGCATGCATCTTTTGGTAGACGCGGACGCAGTTTTCTGCAAAACCACACGATAGGCATGCAAATGGTGCTTTTGGCAGAACGCGCGCGCGGATTTCTACCAAACGACGTGAAAAGCATGCCGATGCTGCTCTTTTTAACATCCGCACATGGATTTGTGCCAAAACGCGTTTTTAGCATGCACATGCATCTTTTGGTAGACGCGGACGCAGTTTTCTGCAAAACCACACGATATGCATGCAAATGGTGCTTTTGGCAGAACGCGCGTGTGGATTTCTACGAAACGACGTGAAAAGCTTGCCGATGCTGCTCTTTTTAACATCCGCACATGGATTTGTGCCAAAACGCGTTTTTAGCATGCACATGCATCTTTTGGTAGACGCGGACGCAGTTTTCTGCAAAACCACACGATATGCATGCAAATGGTGCTTTTGGCAGAACGCGCGTGTGGATTTCTACCAAACGACGTGAAAAGCATGCCGATGCTGCTCTTTTTAACATCCGCACATGGATTTGTGCCAAAACGCGTTTTAAGCATGCGCATGCATCTTTTGGCAGACGCGGACGCAGTTTTCTGCAAAACCACACGATAGGCATGCAAATGGTGCTTTTGGCAGAACGCGCGTGTGGATTTCTACCAAACGACGTGAAAAGCATGCCGATGCTGCTCTTTTTAGCACCCGCACATGGATTTGTGCCAAAACGCGTTTTAAGCATGCGCATGCATCTTTTGGTAGACGCGGACGCAGTTTTCTGCAAAACCACACGATAGGCATGCAAATGGTGCTTTTGGCAGAACGCGTGCGTGGATTTCTACCAAACGACGTGAAAAGCATGCCGATGCTGCTCTTTTTAACATCCGCACATTTATTTGTGCCAAAACGCGTTTTTAGCATGCACATGCATCTTTTGGTAGACGCGGACGCAGTTTTCTGCAAAACCACACGATATGCATGCAAATGGTGCTTTTGGCAGAACGCGCGTGTGGATTTCTACCAAACGACGTGAAAAGCATGCCGATGCTGCTCCTTTTAACATCCGCACATGGATTTGTGCCAAAACGCGTTTTTAGCATGCACATGCATCTTTTGGTAGACGCGGACGCAGTTTTCTGCAAAACCACACGATATGCATGCAAATGGTGCTTTTGGCAGAACGCGCGTCTGGATTTCTACCAAACGACGTGAAAAGCATGCCGATGCTGCTCTTTTTAACATCCGCACATGGATTTGTGGCAAAGCGCGTTTTAAGCATGCGCATGCATCTTTTGGTAGACGCGGACGCAGTTTTCTGCAAAACCACACGATAGGCATGCAAATGGTGCTTTTGGCAGAACGCGCGTGTGGATTTCTACCAAACGACGTGAAAAGCATGCCGATGCTGCTCTTTTTAGCACCCGCACATGGATTTGTGCCAAAACGCGTTTTAAGCATGCGCATGCATCTTTTGGTAGACGCGGACGCAGTTTTCTGCAAAACCACACGATATGCATGCAAATGGTGCTTTTGGCAGAACGCGCGCGTGGATTTCTACCAAACGACGTGAAAAGCATGCCGATGCTGCTCTTTTTAACATCCGCACATGGATTTGTGCCAAAGCGCGTTTTAAGCATGCGCATGCATCTTTTGGTAGACGCGGACGCAGTTTTCTGCAAAACCACACGATAGGCATGCAAATGGTGCTTTTGGCAGAACGCACGTGTGGATTTCTACCAAACGACGTGAAAAGCATGCCAATGCTGCTCTTTTTAACATCCGCACATGGATTTGTGCCAAAACGCGTTTTTAGCATGCGCATGCATCTTTTGGTAGACGCGGACGCAGTTTTCTGCAAAACCACACGATATGCATGCAAATGGTGCTTTTGGCAGAACGCGCGTGTGGATTTCTACCAAACGACGTGAAAAGCATGCCGATGCTGCTCTTTTTAGCACCCGCACATGGATTTGTGCCAAAACGCGTTTTAAGCATGCGCATGCATCTTTTGGTAGACGCGGACGCAGTTTTCTGCAAAACCACACGATATGCATGCAAATGGTGCTTTTGGCAGAACGCGCGCGTGGATTTCTACCAAACGACGTGAAAAGCATGCCGATGCTGCTCTTTTTAACATCCGCACATGGATTTGTGCCAAAGCGCGTTTTAAGCATGCGCATGCATCTTTTGGTAGACGCGGACGCAGTTTTCTGCAAAACCACACGATAGGCATGCAAATGGTGCTTTTGGCAGAACGCGCGTGTGGATTTCTACCAAACGACGTGAAAAGCATGCCGATGCTGCTCTTTTTAGCACCCGCACATGGATTTGTGCCAAAACGCGTTTTAAGCATGCGCATGCATCTTTTGGTAGACGCGGACGCAGTTTTCTGCAAAACCACACGATAGGCATGCAAATGGTGCTTTTGGCAGAACGCGCGCGTGGATTTCTACCAAACGACGTGAAAAGCATGCCGATGCTGCTCTTTTTAGCACCCGCACATGGATTTGTGCCAAAACGCGTTTTTAGCATGCACATGCATCTTTTGGTAGACGCGGACGCAGTTTTCTGCAAAACCACACGATATGCATGCAAATGGTGCTTTTGGCAGAACGCGCGTGTGGATTTCTACCAAACGACGTGAAAAGCATGCCGATGCTGCTCTTTTTAGCACCCGCACATGGATTTGTGCCAAAACGCGTTTTAAGCATGCGCATGCATCTTTTGGTAGACGCGGACGCAGTTTTCTGCAAAACCACACGATATGCATGCAAATGGTGCTTTTGGCAGAACGCGCGCGTGGATTTCTACCAAACGACGTGAAAAGCATGCCGATGCTGCTCTTTTTAACATCCGCACATGGATTTGTGCCAAAACGCGTTTTTAGCATGCACATGCATCTTTTGGTAGACGCGGACGCAGTTTTCTGCAAAACCACACGATATGCATGCAAATGGTGCTTTTGGCAGAACGCGCGTGTGGATTTCTACCAAACGACGTGAAAAGCATGCCGATGCTGCTCTTTTTAACATCCGCACATGGATTTGTGCCAAAACGCGTTTTTAGCATGCACATGCATCTTTTGGTAGACGCGGACGCAGTTTTCTGCAAAACCACACGATATGCATGCAAATGGTGCTTTTGGCAGAACGCGCGTGTGGATTTCTACCAAACGACGTGAAAAGCATGCCGATGCTGCTCTTTTTAACATCCGCACATGGATTTGTGCCAAAACGCGTTTTAAGCATGCGCATGCATCTTTTGGTAGACGCGGACGCAGTTTTCTGCAAAACCACACGATAGGCATGCAAATGGTGCTTTTGGCAGAACGCGCGTGTGGATTTCTACCAAACGACGTGAAAAGCATGCCGATGCTGCTCTTTTTAGCACCCGCACATGGATTTGTGCCAAAACGCGTTTTAAGCATGCGCATGCATCTTTTGGTAGACGCGGACGCAGTTTTCTGCAAAACCACACGATATGCATGCAAATGGTGCTTTTGGCAGAACGCGCGCGTGGATTTCTACCAAACGACGTGAAAAGCATGCCGATGCTGCTCTTTTTAACATCCGCACATGGAATTGTGCCAAAGCGCGTTTTAAGCATGCGCATGCATCTTTTGGTAGACGCGGACGCAGTTTTCTGCAAAACCACACGATAGGCATGCAAATGGTGCTTTTGGCAGAACGCACGTGTGGATTTCTACCAAACGACGTGAAAAGCATGCCGATGCTGCTCTTTTTAACATCCGCACATGGATTTGTGCCAAAACGCGTTTTTAGCATGCGCATGCATCTTTTGGTAGACGCGGACGCAGTTTTCTGCAAAACCACACGATATGCATGTAAATGGTGCTTTTGGCAGAACGCGCGTGTGGATTTCTACCAAACGACGTGAAAAGCATGCCGATGCTGCTCTTTTTAACATCCGCACATGGATTTGTGCCAAAACGCGTTTTAAGCATGCGCATGCATCTTTTGGTAGACGCGGACGCAGTTTTCTGCAAAACCACACGATAGGCATGCAAATGGTGCTTTTGGCAGAACGCGCGTGTGGATTTCTACCAAACGACGTGAAAAGCATGCCGATGCTGCTCTTTTTAGCACCCGCACATGGATTTGTGCCAAAACGCGTTTTAAGCATGCGCATGCATCTTTTGGTAGACGCGGACGCAGTTTTCTGCAAAACCACACGATAGGCATGCAAATGGTGCTTTTGGCAGAACGCGCGCGTGGATTTCTACCAAACGACGTGAAAAGCATGCCGATGCTGCTCTTTTTAACATCCGCACATGGATTTGTGCCAAAACGCGTTTTTAGCATGCACATGCATCTTTTGGTAGACGCGGACGCAGTTTTCTGCAAAACCACACGATATGCATGCAAATGGTGCTTTTGGCAGAACGCGCGTGTGGATTTCTACCAAACGACGTGAAAAGCATGCCGATGCTGCTCTTTTTAACATCCGCACATGGATTTGTGCCAAAACGCGTTTTAAGCATGCGCATGCATCTTTGGTAGACACGGACGCAGTTTTCTGCAAAACCACACGATAGGCATGCAAATGGTGCTTTTGGCAGAACGCGCGTGTGGATTTCTACCAAACGACGTGAAAAGCATGCCGATGCTGCTCTTTTTAGCACCCGCACATGGATTTGTGCCAAAACGCGTTTTAAGCATGCGCATGCATCTTTTGGTAGACGCGGACGCAGTTTTCTGCAAAACCACACGATAGGCATGCAAATGGTGCTTTTGGCAGAACGCGCGCGTGGATTTCTACCAAACGACGTGAAAAGCATGCCGATGCTGCTCTTTTTAACATCCGCACATAGATTTGTGCCAAAACGCGTTTTTAGCATGCACATGCATCTTTTGGTAGACGCGGACGCAGTTTTCTGCAAAACCACACGATATGCATGCAAATGGTGCTTTTGGCAGAACGCGCGTGTGGATTTCTACCAAACGACGTGAAAAGCATGCCGATGCTGCTCTTTTTAACATCCGCACATGGATTTGTGCCAAAACGCGTTTTTAGCATGCACATGCATCTTTTGGTAGACGCGGACGCAGTTTTCTGCAAAACCACACGATATGCATGCAAATGGTGCTTTTGGCAGAACGCGCGTGTGGATTTCTACAAACGACGTGAAAAGCATGCCGATGCTGCTCTTTTTAACATCCGCACATGGATTTGTGCCAAAACGCGTTTTAAGCATGCGCATGCATCTTTTGGTAGACGCGGACGCAGTTTTCTGCAAAACCACACGATAGGCATGCAAATGGTGCTTTTGGCAGAACGCGCGCGTGGATTTCTACCAAACGACGTGAAAGCATGCCGATGCTGCTCTTTTTAACATCCGCACATGGATTTGTGCCAAAACGCGTTTTTAGCATGCACATGCATCTTTTGGTAGACGCGGACGCAGTTTTCTGCAAAACCACACGATATGCATGCAAATGGTGCTTTTGGCAGAACGCGCGTGTGGATTTCTACCAAACGACGTGAAAAGCATGCCGATGCTGCTCTTTTTAACATCCGCACATGGATTTGTGCCAAAACGCGTTTTTAGCATGCACATGCATCTTTTGGTAGACGCGGACGCAGTTTTCTGCAAAACCACACGATATGCATGCAAATGGTGCTTTTGGCAGAACGCGCGTGTGGATTTCTACCAAACGACGTGAAAAGCATGCCGATGCTGCTCTTTTTAACATCCGCACATGGATTTGTGCCAAAACGCGTTTTAAGCATGCGCATGCATCTTTTGGTAGACGCGGACGCAGTTTTCTGCAAAACCACACGATAGGCATGCAAATGGTGCTTTTGGCAGAACGCGCGTGTGGATTTCTACCAAACGACGTGAAAAGCATGCCGATGCTGCTCTTTTTAGCACCCGCACATGGATTGTGCCAAAACGCGTTTTAAGCATGCGCATGCATCTTTTGGTAGACGCGGACGCAGTTTTCTGCAAAACCACTCGATATGCATGCAAATGGTGCTTTTGGCAGAACGCGCGCGTGGATTTCTACCAAACGACGTGAAAAGCATGCCGATGCTGCTCTTTTTAACATCCGCACATGGATTTGTGCCAAAGCGCGTTTTAAGCATGCGCATGCATCTTTTGGTAGACGCGGACGCAGTTTTCTGCAAAACCACACGATAGGCATGCAAATGGTGCTTTTGGCAGAACGCACGTGTGGATTTCTACCAAACGACGTGAAAAGCATGCCGATGCTGCTCTTTTTAACATCCGCACATGGATTTGTGCCAAAACGCGTTTTTAGCATGCGCATGCATCTTTTGGTAGACGCGGACGCAGTTTTCTGCAAAACCACACGATATGCATGCAAATGGTGCTTTTGGCAGAACGCGCGTGTGGATTTCTACCAAACGACGTGAAAAGCATGCCGATGCTGCTCTTTTTAACATCCGCACATGGATTTGTGCCAAAACGCGTTTTATGCATGCGCATGCATCTTTTGGTAGACGCGGACGCAGTTTTCTGCAAAACCACACGATAGGCATGCAAATGGTGCTTTTGGCAGAACGCGCGTGTGGATTTCTACCAAACGACGTGAAATGCATGCCGATGCTGCTCTTTTTAGCACCCGCACATGGATTTGTGCCAAAAACGCGTTTTAAGCATGCGCATGCATCTTTTGGTAGACGCGGACGCAGTTTTCTGCAAAACCACACGATAGGCATGCAAATGGTGCTTTTGGCAGAACGCGCGCGTGGATTTCTACCAAACGACGTGAAAAGCATGCCGATGCTGCTCTTTTTAACATCCGCACATGGATTTGTGCCAAAACGCGTTTTTAGCATGCACATGCATCTTTTGGTAGACGCGGACGCAGTTTTCTGCAAAACCACACGATATGCATGCAAATGGTGCTTTTGGCAGAACGCGCGTGTGGATTTCTACCAAACGACGTGAAAAGCATGCCGATGCTGCTCTTTTTAACATCCGCACATGGATTTGTGCCAAAACGCGTTTTAAGCATGCGCATGCATCTTTTGGTAGACACGGACGCAGTTTTCTGCAAAACCACACGATAGGCATGCAAATGGTGCTTTTGCAGAACGCGCGTGTGGATTTCTACCAAACGACGTGAAAAGCATGCCGATGCTGCTCTTTTTAGCACCCGCACATGGATTTGTGCCAAAACGCGTTTTAAGCATGCGCATGCATCTTTTGGTAGACGCGGACGCAGTTTTCTGCAAAACCACACGATAGGCATGCAAATGGTGCTTTTGGCAGAACGCGCGCGTGGATTTCTACCAAACGACGTGAAAAGCATGCCGATGCTGCTCTTTTTAACATCCGCACATGGATTTGTGCCAAAACGCGTTTTTAGCATGCACATGCATCTTTTGGTAGACGCGGACGCAGTTTTCTGCAAAACCACACGATATGCATGCAAATGGTGCTTTTGGCAGAACGCGCGTGTGGATTTCTACCAAACGACGTGAAAAGCATGCCGATGCTGCTCTTTTTAACATCCGCACATGGATTTGTGCCAAAACGCGTTTTAAGCATGCGCATGCATCTTTTGGTAGACGCGGACGCAGTTTTCTGCAAAACCACACGATATGCATGCAAATGGTGCTTTTGGCAGAACGCGCGTGTGGATTTCTACCAAACGACGTGAAAAGCAAGCCGATGCTGCTCTTTTTAACATCCGCACATGGATTTGTGCCAAAACGCGTTTTTAGCATGCACATGCATCTTTTGGTAGACGCGGACGCAGTTTTCTGCAAAACCACACGATATGCATGCAAATGGTGCTTTTGGCAGAACGCGCGTGTGGATTTCTACCAAACGACGTGAAAAGCATGCCGATGCTGCTCTTTTTAACATCCGCACATGGATTTGTGCCAAAACGCGTTTTTAGCATGCACATGCATCTTTTGGTAGACGCGGACGCAGTTTTCTGCAAAACCACACGATATGCATGCAAATGGTGCTTTTGGCAGAACGCGCGTGTGGATTTCTACCAAACGACGTGAAAAGCATGCCGATGCTGCTCTTTTTAACATCCGCACATGGATTTGTGCCAAAACGCGTTTTAAGCATGCGCATGCATCTTTTGGTAGACGCGGACGCAGTTTTCTGCAAAACCACACGATAGGCATGCAAATGGTGCTCTTTGGCAGAACGCGCGCGTGGATTTCTACCAAACGACGTGAAAAGCATGCCGATGCTGCTCTTTTTAACATCCGCACATGGATTTGTGCCAAACGCGTTTTTAGCATGCACATGCATCTTTTGGTAGACGCGGACGCAGTTTTCTGCAAAACCACACGATATGCATGCAAATGGTGCTTTGGCAGAACGCGCGTGTGGATTTCTACCAAACGACGTGAAAAGCATGCCGATGCTGCTCTTTTTAACATCCGCACATGGATTTGTGCCAAAACGCGTTTTTAGCATGCACATGCATCTTTTGGTAGACGCGGACGCAGTTTTCTGCAAAACCACACGATATGCATGCAAATGGTGCTTTTGGCAGAACGCGCGTGTGGATTTCTACCAAACGACGTGAAAAGCATGCCGATGCTGCTCTTTTTAACATCCGCACATGGATTTGTGCCAAAGCGCGTTTTAAGCATGCGCATGCATCTTTTGGTAGACGCGGACGCAGTTTTCTGCAAAACCACACGATAGGCATGCAAATGGTGCTTTTGGCAGAACGCGCGTGTGGATTTCTACCAAACGACGTGAAAAGCATGCCGATGCTGCTCTTTTTAGCACCCGCACATGGATTTGTGCCAAAACGCGTTTTAAGCATGCGCATGCACCTTTTGGTAGACGCGGACGCAGTTTTCTGCAAAACCACACGATATGCATGCAAATGGTGCTTTTGGCAGAACGCGCGCGTGGATTTCTACCAAACGACGTGAAAAGCATGCCGATGCTGCTCTTTTTAACATCCGCACATGGATTTGTGCCAAAACGCGTTTTTAGCATGCACATGCATCTTTTGGTAGACGCGGACGCAGTTTTCTGCAAAACCACACGATATGCATGCAAATGGTGCTTTTGGCAGAACGCGCGTGTGGATTTCTACCAAACGACGTGAAAAGCATGCCGATGCTGCTCTTTTTAACATCCGCACATGGATTTCTGCCAAAACGCGTTTTTAGCATGCACATGCATCTTTTGGTAGACGCGGACGCAGTTTTCTGCAAAACCACACGATATGCATGCAAATGGTGCTTTTGGCAGAACGCGCGTGTGGATTTCTACCAAACGACGTGAAAAGCATGCCGATGCTGCTCTTTTTAACATCCGCACATGGATTTGTGCCAAAACGCGTTTTTAGCATGCACATGCATCTTTTGGTAGACGCGGACGCAGTTTTCTGCAAAACCACACGATATGCATGCAAATGGTGCTTTTGGCAGAACGCGCGTGTGGATTTCTACCAAACGACGTGAAAAGCATGCCGATGCTGCTCTTTTTAACATCCGCACATGGATTTGTGCCAAAACGCGTTTTTAGCATGCACATGCATCTTTTGGTAGACGCGGACGCAGTTTTCTGCAAAACCACACGATATGCATGCAAATGGTGCTTTTGGCAGAACGCGCGTGTGGATTTCTACCAAACGACGTGAAAAGCATGCCGATGCTGCTCTTTTTAACATCCGCACATGGATTTGTGCCAAAACGCGTTTTTAGCATGCACATGCATCTTTTGGTAGACGCGGACGCAGTTTTCTGCAAAACCACACGATATGCATGCAAATGGTGCTTTTGCAGAACGCGCGTGTGGATTTCTACCAAACGACGTGAAAAGCATGCCGATGCTGCTCTTTTTAACATCCGCACATGGATTTGTGCCAAAACGCGTTTTAAGCATGCGCATGCATCTTTTGGTAGACGCGGACGCAGTTTTCTGCAAAACCACACGATAGGCATGCAAATGGTGCTTTTGGCAGAACGCGCGTGTGGATTTCTACCAAACGACGTGAAAAGCATGCCGATGCTGCTCTTTTTTAGCACCCGCACATGGATTTGTGCCAAAACGCGTTTTTAGCATGCACATGCATCTTTTGGTAGACGCGGACGCAGTTTTCTGCAAAACCACACGATATGCATGCAAATGGTGCTTTTGGCAGAACGCGCGTGTGGATTTCTACCAAACGACGTGAAAAGCATGCCGATGCTGCTCTTTTTAACATCCGCACATGGATTTGTGCCAAAGCGCGTTTTAAGCATGCGCATGCATCTTTTGGTAGACGCGGACGCAGTTTTCTGCAAAACCACACGATAGGCATGCAAATGGTGCTTTTGGCAGAACGCGCGTGTGGATTTCTACCAAACGACGTGAAAAGCATGCCGATGCTGCTCTTTTTAGCACCCGCACATGGATTTGTGCCAAAACGCGTTTTAAGCATGCGCATGCATCTTTTGGTAGACGCGGACGCAGTTTTCTGCAAAACCACACGATATGCATGCAAATGGTGCTTTTGGCAGAACGCGCGCGTGGATTTCTACCAAACGACGTGAAAAGCATGCCGATGCTGCTCTTTTTAACATCCGCACATGGATTTGTGCCAAAGCGCGTTTTAAGCATGCGCATGCATCTTTTGGTAGACGCGGACGCAGTTTTCTGCAAAACCACACGATAGGCATGCAAATGGTGCTTTTGGCAGAACGCGCGTGTGGATTTCTACCAAACGACGTGAAAAGCATGCCGATGCTGCTCTTTTTAACATCCGCACATGGATTTGTGCCAAAGCGCGTTTTAAGCATGCGCATGCATCTTTTGGTAGACGCGGACGCAGTTTTCTGCAAAACCACACGATAGGCATGCAAATGGTGCTTTTGGCAGAACGCGCGCGTGGATTTCTACCAAACGACGTGAAAAGCATGCCGATGCTGCTCTTTTTAACATCCGCACATGGATTTGTGCCAAAACGCGTTTTTAGCATGCACATGCATCTTTTGGTAGACGCGGACGCAGTTTTCTGCAAAACCACACGATATGCATGCAAATGGTGCTTTTGGCAGAACGCGCGTGTGGATTTCTACGAAACGACGTGAAAAGCTTGCCGATGCTGCTCTTTTAACATCCGCACATGGATTTGTGCCAAAACGCGTTTTTAGCATGCACATGCATCTTTTGGTAGACGCGGACGCAGTTTTCTGCAAAACCACACGATATGCATGCAAATGGTGCTTTTGGCAGAACGCGCGTGTGGATTTCTACCAAACGACGTGAAAAGCATGCCGATGCTGCTCTTTTTAACATCCGCACATGGATTTGTGCCAAAACGCGTTTTAAGCATGCGCATGCATCTTTTGGCAGACGCGGACGCAGTTTTCTGCAAAACCACACGATAGGCATGCAAATGGTGCTTTTGGCAGAACGCGCGTGTGGATTTCTACCAAACGACGTGAAAAGCATGCCGATGCTGCTCTTTTTAGCACCCGCACATGGATTTGTGCCAAAACGCGTTTTAAGCATGCGCATGCATCTTTTGGTAGACGCGGACGCAGTTTTCTGCAAAACCACACGATAGGCATGCAAATGGTGCTTTTGGCAGAACGCGCGCGTGGATTTCTACCAAACGACGTGAAAAGCATGCCGATGCTGCTCTTTTTAACATCCGCACATGGATTTGTGCCAAAACGCGTTTTTAGCATGCACATGCATCTTTTGGTAGACGCGGACGCAGTTTTCTGCAAAACCACACGATATGCATGCAAATGGTGCTTTTGGCAGAACGCGCGTGTGGATTTCTACCAAACGACGTGAAAAGCATGCCGATGCTGCTCCTTTTAACATCCGCACATGGATTTGTGCCAAAACGCGTTTTTAGCATGCACATGCATCTTTTGGTAGACGCGGACGCAGTTTTCTGCAAAACCACACGATATGCATGCAAATGGTGCTTTTGGCAGAACGCGCGTCTGGATTTCTACCAAACGACGTGAAAAGCATGCCGATGCTGCTCTTTTTAACATCCGCACATGGATTTGTGCCAAAGCGCGTTTTAAGCATGCGCATGCATCTTTTGGTAGACGCGGACGCAGTTTTCTGCAAAACCACACGATAGGCATGCAAATGGTGCTTTTGGCAGAACGCGCGTGTGGATTTCTACCAAACGACGTGAAAAGCATGCCGATGCTGCTCTTTTTAGCACCCGCACATGGATTTGTGCCAAAACGCGTTTTAAGCATGCGCATGCATCTTTTGGTAGACGCGGACGCAGTTTTCTGCAAAACCACACGATATGCATGCAAATGGTGCTTTTGGCAGAACGCGCGCGTGGATTTCTACCAAACGACGTGAAAAGCATGCCGATGCTGCTCTTTTTAACATCCGCACATGGATTTGTGCCAAAGCGCGTTTTAAGCATGCGCATGCATCTTTTGGTAGACGCGGACGCAGTTTTCTGCAAAACCACACGATAGGCATGCAAATGGTGCTTTTGGCAGAACGCACGTGTGGATTTCTACCAAACGACGTGAAAAGCATGCCAATGCTGCTCTTTTTAACATCCGCACATGGATTTGTGCCAAAACGCGTTTTTAGCATGCGCATGCATCTTTTGGTAGACGCGGACGCAGTTTTCTGCAAAACCACACGATATGCATGCAAATGGTGCTTTTGGCAGAACGCGCGTGTGGATTTCTACCAAACGACGTGAAAAGCATGCCGATGCTGCTCTTTTTAGCACCCGCACATGGATTTGTGCCAAAACGCGTTTTAAGCATGCGCATGCATCTTTTGGTAGACGCGGACGCAGTTTTCTGCAAAACCACACGATATGCATGCAAATGGTGCTTTTGGCAGAACGCGCGCGTGGATTTCTACCAAACGACGTGAAAAGCATGCCGATGCTGCTCTTTTTAACATCCGCACATGGATTTGTGCCAAAGCGCGTTTTAAGCATGCGCATGCATCTTTTGGTAGACGCGGAC
Source organism: Dermacentor variabilis (assembly GCF_050947875.1). NCBI lineage: Eukaryota > Metazoa > Arthropoda > Arachnida > Ixodida > Ixodidae > Dermacentor > Dermacentor variabilis. Next base: position 4,724 of record NW_027460703.1, on the reverse strand, counting down.
GCAGTTTTCTGCAAAACCACACGATAGGCATGCAAATGGTGCTTTTGGCAGAACGCGCGTGTGGATTTCTACCAAACGACGTGAAAAGCATGCCGATGCTGCTCTTTTTAGCACCCGCACATGGATTTGTGCCAAACGCGTTTTAAGCATGCGCATGCATCTTTTGGTAGACGCGGACGCAGTTTTCTGCAAAACCACACGATAGGCATGCAAATGGTGCTTTTGGCAGAACGCGCGCGTGGATTTCTACCAAACGACGTGAAAAGCATGCCGATGCTGCTCTTTTTAGCACCCGCACATGGATTTGTGCCAAAACGCGTTTTTAGCATGCACATGCATCTTTTGGTAGACGCGGACGCAGTTTTCTGCAAAACCACACGATATGCATGCAAATGGTGCTTTGGCAGAAACGCGCGTGTGGATTTCTACCAAACGACGTGAAAAGCATGCCGATGCTGCTCTTTTTAGCACCCGCACATGGATTTGTGCCAAAACGCGTTTTAAGCATGCGCATGCATCTTTTGGTAGACGCGGACGCAGTTTTCTGCAAAACCACACGATATGCATGCAAATGGTGCTTTTGCAGAACGCGCGCGTGGATTTCTACCAAACGACGTGAAAAGCATGCCGATGCTGCTCTTTTTAACATCCGCACATGGATTTGTGCCAAAACGCGTTTTTAGCATGCACATGCATCTTTTGGTAGACGCGGACGCAGTTTTCTGCAAAACCACACGATATGCATGCAAATGGTGCTTTTGGCAGAACGCGCGTGTGGATTTCTACCAAACGACGTGAAAAGCATGCCGATGCTGCTCTTTTTAACATCCGCACATGGATTTGTGCCAAAACGCGTTTTTAGCATGCACATGCATCTTTTGGTAGACGCGGACGCAGTTTTCTGCAAAACCACACGATATGCATGCAAATGGTGCTTTTGGCAGAACGCGCGTGTGGATTTCTACCAAACGACGTGAAAAGCATGCCGATGCTGCTCTTTTTAACATCCGCACATGGATTTGTGCCAAAACGCGTTTTAAGCATGCGCATGCATCTTTTGGTAGACGCGGACGCAGTTTTCTGCAAAACCACACGATAGGCATGCAAATGGTGCTTTTGGCAGAACGCGCGTGTGGATTTCTACCAAACGACGTGAAAAGCATGCCGATGCTGCTCTTTTTAGCACCCGCACATGGATTTGTGCCAAAACGCGTTTTAAGCATGCGCATGCATCTTTGGTAGACGCGGACGCAGTTTTCTGCAAAACCACACGATATGCATGCAAATGGTGCTTTTGGCAGAACGCGCGCGTGGATTTCTACAAACGACGTGAAAAGCATGCCGATGCTGCTCTTTTTAACATCCGCACATGGAATTGTGCCAAAGCGCGTTTTAAGCATGCGCATGCATCTTTTGGTAGACGCGGACGCAGTTTTCTGCAAAACCACACGATAGGCATGCAAATGGTGCTTTTGGCAGAACGCACGTGTGGATTTCTACCAAACGACGTGAAAAGCATGCCGATGCTGCTCTTTTAACATCCGCACATGGATTTGTGCCAAAACGCGTTTTTAGCATGCGCATGCATCTTTTGGTAGACGCGGACGCAGTTTTCTGCAAAACCACACGATATGCATGTAAATGGTGCTTTTGGCAGAACGCGCGTGTGGATTTCTACCAAACGACGTGAAAAGCATGCCGATGCTGCTCTTTTTAACATCCGCACATGGATTTGTGCCAAAACGCGTTTTAAGCATGCGCATGCATCTTTTGGTAGACGCGGACGCAGTTTTCTGCAAAACCACACGATAGGCATGCAAATGGTGCTTTTGGCAGAACGCGCGTGTGGATTTCTACCAAACGACGTGAAAAGCATGCCGATGCTGCTCTTTTTAGCACCCGCACATGGATTTGTGCCAAAACGCGTTTTAAGCATGCGCATGCATCTTTTGGTAGACGCGGACGCAGTTTTCTGCAAAACCACACGATAGGCATGCAAATGGTGCTTTTGGCAGAACGCGCGCGTGGATTTCTACCAAACGACGTGAAAAGCATGCCGATGCTGCTCTTTTTAACATCCGCACATGGATTTGTGCCAAAACGCGTTTTTAGCATGCACATGCATCTTTTGGTAGACGCGGACGCAGTTTTCTGCAAAACCACACGATATGCATGCAAATGGTGCTTTTGGCAGAACGCGCGTGTGGATTTCTACCAAACGACGTGAAAAGCATGCCGATGCTGCTCTTTTTAACATCCGCACATGGATTTGTGCCAAAACGCGTTTTAAGCATGCGCATGCATCTTTGGTAGACACGGACGCAGTTTTCTGCAAAACCACACGATAGGCATGCAAATGGTGCTTTTGGCAGAACGCGCGCGTGGATTTCTACCAAACGACGTGAAAAGCATGCCGATGCTGCTCTTTTTAACATCCGCACATGGATTTGTGCCAAAGCGCGTTTTAAGCATGCGCATGCATCTTTTGGTAGACGCGGACGCAGTTTTCTGCAAAACCACACGATAGGCATGCAAATGGTGCTTTTGGCAGAACGCGCGTGTGGATTTCTACCAAACGACGTGAAAAGCATGCCGATGCTGCTCTTTTTAGCACCCGCACATGGATTTGTGCCAAAACGCGTTTTAAGCATGCGCATGCATCTTTTGGTAGACGCGGACGCAGTTTTCTGCAAAACCACACGATAGGCATGCAAATGGTGCTTTTGGCAGAACGCGCGCGTGGATTTCTACCAAACGACGTGAAAAGCATGCCGATGCTGCTCTTTTTAGCACCCGCACATGGATTTGTGCCAAAACGCGTTTTTAGCATGCACATGCATCTTTTGGTAGACGCGGACGCAGTTTTCTGCAAAACCACACGATATGCATGCAAATGGTGCTTTTGGCAGAACGCGCGTGTGGATTTCTACCAAACGACGTGAAAAGCATGCCGATGCTGCTCTTTTTAGCACCGCACATGGATTTGTGCCAAAACGCGTTTTAAGCATGCGCATGCATCTTTTGGTAGACGCGGACGCAGTTTTCTGCAAAACCACACGATATGCATGCAAATGGTGCTTTTGGCAGAACGCGCGCGTGATTTCTACCAAACGACGTGAAAAGCATGCCGATGCTGCTCTTTTTAACATCCGCACATGGATTTGTGCCAAAACGCGTTTTTAGCATGCACATGCATCTTTTGGTAGACGCGGACGCAGTTTTCTGCAAAACCACACGATATGCATGCAAATGGTGCTTTTGGCAGAACGCGCGTGTGGATTTCTACCAAACGACGTGAAAAGCATGCCGATGCTGCTCTTTTTAACATCCGCACATGGATTTGTGCCAAAACGCGTTTTTAGCATGCACATGCATCTTTTGGTAGACGCGGACGCAGTTTTCTGCAAAACCACACGATATGCATGCAATGGTGCTTTTGGCAGAACGCGCGTGTGGATTTCTACCAAACGACGTGAAAAGCATGCGTTGCTGCTCTTTTTAACATCCGCACATGGATTTGTGCCAAAACGCGTTTTAAGCATGCGCATGCATCTTTTGGTAGACGCGGACGCAGTTTTCTGCAAAACCACACGATAGGCATGCAAATGGTGCTTTTGGCAGAACGCGCGTGTGGATTTCTACCAAACGACGTGAAAAGCATGCCGATGCTGCTCTTTTTAGCACCCGCACATGGATTTGTGCAAAACGCGTTTTAAGCATGCGCATGCATCTTTTGGTAGACGCGGACGCAGTTTTCTGCAAAACCACACGATATGCATGCAAATGGTGCTTTTGGCAGAACGCGCGCGTGGATTTCTACCAAACGACGTGAAAAGCATGCCGATGCTGCTCTTTTTAACATCCGCACATGGAATTGTGCCAAAGCGCGTTTTAAGCATGCGCATGCATCTTTTGGTAGACGCGGACGCAGTTTTCTGCAAAACCACACGATAGGCATGCAAATGGTGCTTTTGGCAGAACGCACGTGTGGATTTCTACCAAACGACGTGAAAGCATGCCGATGCTGCTCTTTTTAACATCCGCACATGGATTTGTGCCAAAACGCGTTTTTAGCATGCGCATGCATCTTTTGGTAGACGCGGACGCAGTTTTCTGCAAAACCACACGATATGCATGTAAATGGTGCTTTTGGCAGAACGCGCGTGTGGATTTCTACCAAACGACGTGAAAAGCATGCCGATGCTGCTCTTTTTAACATCCGCACATGGATTTGTGCCAAAACGCGTTTTAAGCATGCGCATGCATCTTTTGGTAGACGCGGACGCAGTTTTCTGCAAAACCACACGATAGGCATGCAAATGGTGCTTTTGGCAGAACGCGCGTGTGGATTTCTACCAAACGACGTGAAAAGCATGCCGATGCTGCTCTTTTTAGCACCCGCACATGGATTTGTGCCAAAACGCGTTTTAAGCATGCGCATGCATCTTTTGGTAGACGCGGACGCAGTTTTCTGCAAAACCACACGATAGGCATGCAAATGGTGCTTTTGGCAGAACGCGCGCGTGGATTTCTACCAAACGACGTGAAAAGCATGCCGATGCTGCTCTTTTTAACATCCGCACATGGATTTGTGCCAAAACGCGTTTTTAGCATGCACATGCATCTTTTGGTAGACGCGGACGCAGTTTTCTGCAAAACCACACGATATGCATGCAAATGGTGCTTTTGGCAGAACGCGCGTGTGGATTTCTACCAAACGACGT